>NW_017278534.1:1707220-1747465 GCF_001594065.2 Cyphomyrmex costatus | reverse complement strand
AGAGGGGGGGGGGGGGAGAGAGAACAAAATCCATCAAATTTTTGTCGAACAAATATATAAAAACAGAAGGATTTAGAACATTCTATCTCTACACAGAAAAAATAGTTTTGCTCAAGTGATTAAAAAATTTTGCTAAAAAATACAGATCCGAAAATGATTTTGGTGGACTATCTCAAAATAATTGTGTAGGATTCAAGATGAACACTTCTGTTTGATACTCTAGCAACCAGCTGGGACGTTTACATAATTATTTTTATGGTCCAACAAGTCATTTTCACAACTATATATCCAATTAAATTTTTAAATGCTTCAGCAAAATTGTTATTCTTTCTTTCCGTGCATATTTACATACGTCATATTTTTACCGCGACTTCGCGTTTGCTACGCGACACACGCTTTTTAATACGTCTTGATTTATGTATTTTGACACTTATCCTTCGGTTTATTTTAGGGCAAGCATAAATTTCAGAACTTTGTTCGACTAATGCTGCACCTCGGGATTACCTCGCCACAAGTGACATCACGAGGGAAAGATAACGGTGTGGTTTAAGGATTCTATGCTGGTCGACCGCATCTATAATACGATGCGCGATCATCGATGCGAAAAGAGAAAGTGCAGCCGCCCGCCAGTACGAGATGACGCGACGGTCGTCACATGCCGGTGCAGCCGTTACGTATCGTGCGTGCGACACGTGCATTATGCGCCTTCGCCTGTTGGACACGTGTCACATGACGCGAGCCACTCGCGGCGTGTGTCGTCGTGGAATGTCAAGAAGAGAAGCGGCGGGAACGAGAGAGAGGGGAAGAAAAAAAAAATTACGGACGTGTTCGCTCTTTCTCTCTCTCTCTCTTTCTTTCTCGTGACTTGGATTATAACCGAGGAAAATGCGATTACGTACGTTCGGTAAAAGCTTGCGGGTAAACGAACAGGAAGAAAAGACGATGTCGCGACGCGCGCCGATCATCTCGCGGGCAATGCCAGTGCGATGTAACCGTTATTTTGCAGGATGTTCTGCGGTCGTTGGACGTAAGTAATGCGAACGTTCAAGTACACTCTATCGTATATCGGATAACTTTCCATAATAATAAAAAAGTTTAGAAACATGTAGCGCTTAAGAAAGTGATCAATGAATAACATGTTTCCATATAGACGTTGAAATTAGTAAAGTTTAAGAATATATATAATTTTCCCGGACGAAAATACCGTTCCTTCAGATTCTATACTATCTATTCTAACTTTTAAAAATATACCCTACTTGAATCCCGTTACTAAAATGTATAAGAAAATTTATCGTAAGACAATGTTATGGACGCGTTTGTACTAATAATATCTAATTTTTCGATTAATCTTTTCAAGAAGTAATAAAAATTTGTATGCAAAGAATTGTTATATAGAAATGGACATCGCGCGCAATTATCTTCTTCAGGAAAATTATTTCCTGAAAAAAGATTAGAAAAACGTATAACGTTTAAGAAAGTGATCAATAAGTAACACGTTTCATCGAAATTAAAATTATTAAAATATAATAGAAAAACAAATTGATGAAGGGTTAATGAGAGTTTTTGCGCGGTAATTAGAGCAAAAACAAATTTATATATTTTCAAATTTTAATAAGTACATAGCGTGATTAATATTTACACAAAGGTTTTGACAAAAAAATCATATAAACTTTTGTGAAATTTTTTTCGCACCAATTGCCGCGCAAAAACTCTCATTAGCCTTTCATCTCAGTTTGCTTTTCTATTTGACATTTTCGAAAGTTACTTGTATTTACTATTAAAATTTTTAAGAACAATTTTTTTCCTTAGAGACATATTTGGTTGGTTCCTGCGAGAGACGTACAGTTACAATACTTCTTTCAAGAGCAAAACGAGGTCTGACGGTAGCTACACAATGCATGAGATGCAAGGTGAAAGAGCACGCTCCGATTTGCGGCTGACACCCGAGAAAACAAGCTCATCCTGAAAGAGCATTCCCTTCACCCGAATTCGACGCGATCGTGGATCGACAGCGACAAGCAGACAAGACAATCATACATGACTCGAGCGAGACAACTTCACTAGTTGTGGGAGGAAGGTAGGACGAAGGGTTGACGGGAGGTGAAAGGACACGGCGCGCAGGCCCCCTGTCTCGAATTACTATTCCCGCGTGTGTTTACCGACGAGCGGAAACGACTTAACGGGCAGGTCGGTCGTCGTGGAAACGACGATACATCCTTCCTGCCTTTTGCTGTTCCATCGTGTTCCCGCAAACGTTCTAATTCGTCGTGCGCGTTCCACAGGGTGTCCCAAAAGGGCCAATAAAATTTGACAATTACATTCTACACATTACGCGTTTCAACGCGATCTTTCCTCTACGAAAATCTTCTACAATGCGCTCTATATTTTTTAATTTTTTAACACGATTAAGTGTACCTTGAAGAGTGTAACAACTTTTTTCGTAAAAATTTCTATTACTAGGGATACCCTCCGAGTGAGAGGTGAAATTCTGCAATCTACATATTTATAAGTAATTGTTTTCGTACGATGGAACTTCTTACTTTTCAATGCTAAGTAACTTTTAATTACACGAAATTTCCAACATAGAGCGTCTGAAACTATTTTGGGGCGTCCTGTATGCACACTCGCAACATGCATAGATCTTTCTCTCTGCAAGTGTGCGGGCACATACATACGTATGTGTGCAAGTATGTGTGTGCGTGTGTAACCGGTGTACAACGTGGTCCCGCGAGAGGTACCGAATTTAAATTTCAAATTTGGAGCGTGTCGCAGGGTGTGACGGTATGCATAGCGTTGCCCGCCGGCTCTAACTCACTCCACCGATGATGCGTCTTCGACCCCACTGTCCCCCCTCCTCCCTTTGCCCTTTCCGTCCCCTACCCCCTCTTTTCCCAAACCTACCCAGTACGTATCCAGCCATGGTTCCTCTTATTCCTTCCATTTATCTATCCATCTCGATTTTTCATATTATTCAAACGAGAGAGAAATCTGATCTTATCGATCGGCAAAAGAAGTCCCCACTTATAAAACGTTTTCAGCTGAAGTGGTATCCGACAGTACGCTGTACTTTCCCTCATGCACATATTTTTAAGTGCGATTTGGGGTCGACCTCATTTTAACATGAATTTGTTTCGCGATGCTATCTACGAAGTAAACTGATTCGTCGAGGTATACACCTATATGTTGCATTTGCTGAAAGTGAGTAGAAACCATGTCACGGATGCAAATCTAATATCGAATGGTTTAACTTCGATTAGATACGGCAGTGTAGTAATTAGTTAGCGTCAAATTTCAAAGTGTTCGGATCGTCTATGACAGCGAAACCGACATAATCGATGAAAGACGCGAGAGCATTCGACAAAGTTAAGTAGTTCTAAAGCCGAATGTAAATACTTGTAATAAATCTTGTATCGCTTGCGAACGCAATTAATTATACATTCGAAACAAAGGAAATTAATTATACGTTAAGTTTTCAACTCTTTAGAAAAGTATGTTAATTCATTGTTGCATATTACTCATAATCCTGAAGTTTCATATTCAGAACCTAATAAGTAAGAAAAAAATTAAAATATAATAAAAAAAATTACAACTATAATAATTAATAAACATATGCGGTCTTAGGTTTCTAGATACTCTTAATAAAAAAATAATAAATTTAAAAAAATGTTATATAATTTAAAAAAATTTTGTTTTGTAAAAATTTCTGGGAAAATCTGTAGCTAAATTCATTGCCTAGTTATAATCCAACAAGCCTAAACTGGTCAGAATCTAACCAGCCAATTCCTGATCAATTTTCTACTTGGATACCGAATCTTGCGCAATTAAACTCAGGTAACTTATATCCAAACTCAGACAACTTGTATCAAGATTGACAGTCTTATATTGAAGAAATAATGAAATAACGTCCTGACATATAATGTTTCGGTTCAAACGATCGCGTCAGTAGTTAACGAGCTAAAAGAGACACCGCGCGAGGTCCGAGAGATCTCCTCTTTCTCGTCTCCCAAGTCCGAACCTTCAGGGATCCGTCGACCCTGATCGACTCGGTTGCCGACGTCGGCTGCTCAGCTTATCTCCCGTGACTTCCAATCTAGCTTGCGTAAGGCGACACCGTTCTGTCTTTCTCTCCTTCTGTCCATTAGCCGTCGATCGATGCACAATGCATACCTCTAATCAGAGAGCGACTCGACCGCTCGCTCGGCTTCCCTACAACGGAAGAAATCGTATGCTTTCTCGCGACGATAAATCAATAGCTCAGGTCGCCAGAAGAAGGAGATGGATGAATGACGTAACGGCCTGTTCTTTCCGTACGGTCCTCACATATAAGAGGGTCGACCCCTCGCGCTTGTATATCCAAAGAGACGCACGATTGAATCGCGAGCTCAAGAGAACCTGTTGCCCGTTACGAAGACGATTAAGATTACGATTTCGTCTTCCGCACGCGCACGCACGATATTACGCATATATACGCGCAGACGAGATCAACGGGCCTGATGATCTCACGACGATATAATATCGTTACCGTTCCGCGGTTATCATTCACCGAAACCCACCCGCGGTGTCGGTTCCCGCTACTAATGCCCGACTCTCATGAGCCGCAACGGAGATTTCGTGTGTGCGCAGCTTCCAACATCTTCTCTCTCTCTCTCTCTCTCTCTCTCTCTCTTACTCCCTTTCTCGCGGAGAGGAGCAAGATCGTCACCGGTTGTTCCATCAAGATCGGCACGGACACGTAAACGCGAACGGACGACGTTACGCTCACCGTCGCTCGCGTTTCCCACATCGTGCTCGCGCATCGAGGAAGTATTCCAGATTTTGATACCGTTATCCAGATTCCATCTTTATCCCGAGCGATTTGCATTTTGTACGTAACGTCGCGGGCGAGGCCGCTTCGTATCTCGCCTCCATCTTCGCTCTACGATTCTTATAGGGTTTAACGAAATATCCGCTTGAAATAGTCGGTCTATTCGATTGTATCGCGCTCGATCGACTTCGACTATTATTGTATTTCGTGAATCCAACGATGGAACATCGTGAAACATTTAAAAATAGCTATTACGTAAATCACTAAATGAAGATGTTTCCAAATTGCACGTGACACAAAAATTAAAGAAGCAATTATTTCTGTCGTAATAAGTAATTAAAAAAAAATCAAGTTACAATCGACTAACCCTTTTCCTCTTTCTCGTAATTAAATAAATTATATTCTTGTTAATTATCTGGAATTTCTCTTAGAACATCTTGATTAACTGAGTCATTCCGATCACAATCGCGACACTAAACGGTTGGCCATTGCGCCGACGTTGACGAGTTGAATTGCAAATCGGATAGCGCGCGCGTCACATACACGCAGCGATCGATCAGCGGTGAGAGAACTGGGATGTCCGGATGGTCTTCGCGAGCGAGGAAGTCACGTTTCGCAATTCCGCGACTCGAATAGTTCATGCGCGGCGAGGGGCGTATATATGCTCACCTAACTAGAGTTCTAGATACACCAGCACGATCCTTTCATCTAAGCCGACAATTTTCATATTCACTATTTTGACCGTCATTTTTGACTTGATGGTCTATCGTCCAATATAAGTAAACGATAAATAATAAGTAAGCTTAGTAAATAAAAAAGCCAAATGAATAAATAAATAAACTTACTCTTTGAAATCTTTGCAGTGGAATCTAACTGTTAAAAATTGACAATACTCTTTATAGAATTGGATACCGTTTCAAAGATTTTAAGAAGTATTTAGTAATTTCTTTAATATATGTATACTCTATACGATTATTATATGAGCAAATATGGCGGACCTTTGCGCTACCGTGGAACATCTAGAGCTCTACTTAACTGCCAGCATATACGCTCTCGCTCAACTCGTTCGGTAGATCAGCCGCGTGGTGCAGACGAACGCGAGAACGGAATGAACGAGCGAAGAAACGATCGAGAATGAGAACGACGCGACAGTGAGAGAAGGAGGAAGGAACGGAAAGAGGTACGCCAAGAAGAGAGAGACCACCTACGTCTTCCGACGCGCGCCCAACAACGGATATTCACGAGACGGTGTACGTTCGTTCTTCCACTTTATTTCGGCTCTAAAAATGTTGCTACGAGGCCCATCGTGACACGAGTGTCGCGCGGCTTGTCTTATTCTCTCTCTCTCTCTCTCTCTCTTTCTCTTCTGGATTCCCTTTCGTCCAATACATAGAAATCTTCTCTCCTTCAGTTCCAACGAGCGACGCCTCCATGCCTTTGCTTTAACAGCCTTCCAATTTGTCAGAATCCCTCTCTGCTCCTCCCTTCTTCTCTCTATCAATTATCTTTTCTGTAAGTCTTTCTCTTTCTTTTTTTCTCTCTCTTTCTCAATCCTCACTCATCCGCTACCGTCCATCTGTGTACATCCCTTCTTTAGTACCGGTGTATCATACCTCGAATCATTTGGCAGGGTGTCGTTGACTCATTGTGCGGGCTTCGCATATGCCCCAATAGGGATCCCCAGTCTAATCTCCGCATTGTATATAAAAGGGATCGTGATACAATCAACGCGCAGTTTGATACAGATACATTGATGACTTTCATATATCTAAGCTAACTAAATAAAGTTAGTAGATAAATTGAGGAAAAGAAGATATCTTAATCCTAAAGAGAGTTTAATTTTTCTTAGAACTCTGTTGAATGTATTTTTATCATTTCTATTTAAGAAAGTAACTAATAATAGATAAGAATAAAAGATAATTGATCTTAGAACCTCTTGAACATTAATGTATATTTAATAATTGTACGCTTTCTTTTTTTAAATGTAAAAAAAGAAAACGTATAATTTTCGTTAAAGATGAAATTTGATAAATATACTATATACCTATACAGTAATTAAAGTAACGCATATATAATCATCATGGCTTTTAATGGAAAACTTAGATGTACATATAAGAACCTTAACGTATAATAGACAGACGTCAATTTCCATCCGAAAATTTATTCCTCGACTTCATTTATCGCGTCAGGCTTCATCACCCCTTCCTAATCTTCTCGATCGTGGAAGTGGCTGTCTGAATCTCTCGTAGACGAAATTACCCTTCTCCAATGATGGGCGAGTGAGGGGAAAAATAACGTAGGGAAGGAAAAGGGAAGATTCCCCAGGAGGACGAAAAAATATGAGGTGCTCGGTAACTTAACCCCCAGTCTCCCGTCTCTGCGGGGTCCCGCAGACCCCCGGTTTACCATCGTGGGTCCAACTGGGCGGTATAAGAAAGGCGGCAGGGACGGCGGGAAGGTAAAGGGGGTACGGATGCTTCGCGATGGTAGAGACGTGGTTCGGCCCACGCCATGGACCAGCGTCGCATGGGTGGAATTACCATTTACATAGCGTTATTATGTTTGCATATAATGTATGTACACATGTTAAATCAATTATTTAGAGAATAGCTCTCTCTCTCTCGATATAGCGGGAAACCAAGCGGAGAGAAGGATACAGAAGAGAGTGGGAGGAGGGGTAGAAAAAGAGAAATAGTAAGGAGGGATTAGATTATTCGATATAGAGTCTCTCCTCTCTTCTTTCTTCGTTTCCTATCCTTCAACTTCCTTTCCCTCTCTTGCCAGCGGCGCTCTTTGCATATGGATCTTGAATTTCAATTGTGCTTTTCAAGTACAGCCCCCCATTCTTTTGTTTCCGCCCCGGCACTTCCCAAACCCACCCTCTTATCCATCTCTCTTCCCAACCGTCTCTCTCCTCGACTCCTCTTTCTTATTCTTCGCTTTCTCGTTCCTTGGTGTTTTTGGCATAAAAAAAGAGAAGAAGAAAGAGAGAAGAGCTTATTAATATTTAAAGATGAACCTTCTAAAAATTCATGTGAACATACGTGACAGACGAACGGTCTCATAAAAGCAATTACATAAATTCAGATAAAAGGTATAAAAGAAACGCGGCAGAGTGAAACCATTAGACGATTAATATGTACGGAAAGTAATAAAGTAAAAACATGTAAACTTTTCTTACCAGTATAAAAAAATTAAGTCGAAAAAGTCAGAGACAAAAATAAATTACAATACGCGACAATATTAAATAACTAAACTTTGCATACCTTATAGCTTTCTGAATGTAAATTAGCTACGTATCATCATAAATAAGAACAACCGTAAATGACTATAGCAAACGAGCAAGAAATAAAGAAAATCAGAAGCCAGGTTATATCAATCATTTATGTTGGGATAAGGCCAATTCACCGAAATATTTATTTGTTTCCGCGCATCGTAGTCCAACCAACCAAATCCAAATAAATAAGAACCCCACCACCCTTTCCTCATCCTTTACTCGTTCATAAATTTTCCCAGTGGGTATTAACGGTGGATGATACGAGCATCCGCGACGATGCAGCCTTCGTGGTGTAAAGCGGGCTTTAATTTATCTTACGACCCCCGTGCCGCGGCGCGTGCATGTGCCCACGAGAGAACGAGAGAGCGAGAGTGAGAGGAAGGAGAGAAAGATAAAGAGCGGTTTCTGTATTAGCATGTAAATCACATCGTGTGAGGCTTTTCGGAATAGAAACCTTCCGTCCCAGACGCGACAGCGATAATCGAATTCTCTAATCTAAAACAACGGGGAGACGTGTGTAAGCGGAGGATTTGGCGACCGTGTGACTACGAGAGCTCTCGTCTCTCTCTCTCTCTCTCTTCGTCCTTCCTTTTGCTCGATTCGCTACTCCGTTCAGTATACTCCGTTCGGCCGATCGCCTTTCTCTTTTCTTCGTTTTTTTTCTCTCGCGAACTTAAGTCGCGTATTACTATGTAAATTGCTATCAGACCGCGATAATCAAATTAATCGTCCCAAACGATCGCCGGACAAAGTGAACCGTACGATCGATCTGGTCTGTTCATTCTCTTTGTCTTTCTCACTCTCCGGGCTCACATCATGATCGGGGAAGAAAAATAAATGCGCCCGACAACATGCTTCAGCCCGATTTCGCCTCATTCCCGATCATTTCTCGTCGAACGCCAGGGTGATTCGGTCTCTTCCGTGTTTGCGCCGCAAACACTGGTCCGGTTTTTCAAATTGCTGAATCTCACATCACTATGTAAATTACCGCGTGATCTCTACAAGGAGGCATCCCTATGCCGTGATCGCGATAATTAAATTAATCGATCTAAATGTCTACCGAAAAACCGTCCTCTGTCCTGAGGAGGAGCGAAAGAGGGAGGGAAAGAGCCGAACCGGACCGACTCCAATTCGGCCGATTATATTTCTCGTTATTCTTTTTAATTGGCTCGGCGCGATCTCACCGGTGCGACCGGCAAAAAAAGAGGATAAATATCTCGTTAGAATCGAGGTGGGCCACATCGCGCGTCCCGTTCCTCTCGCCTACGCTTTATTATTTTTCTACCGCATCGTCGATTCGTCGAAGCGATCAACGAAAATCATCGGAAAATTGCCGCTGCCCGGCGCGCCGCGTCGCGACGCTCTGCTTTTATCCGAGATTTATGCGGGTCAGTAATCCCGCATACCAATAATCCCCACATGCGAACGAGACGCGATCGGCACATATATATCCGGCTTAATCAACAACGCCGAGGGGGGGAACAAAAAAAAAAATAATTCTCGATCGTCGCACATATATAGACGAGAAATATTCTAAATGCACGCGTATAAGGTCGAAGGACCATGAAAGGCAGTGCGGGGGAACGTAAGGACACCTCGTATATTTTCCTCAACGCGATTTGTCGGCCACCTGTCCGATCGGCAGTTTATACGGCTCGGTAATTTTCACATACCGAGAATATTAGATACACGTCGAAGCGTTCCTGCGGCAGCTACCACATGCGCGCAAGTATATCTGTGAGCGCACCTATATACGTGGGTCGGTGCCCGATCGCGATGTGCCACGATTTTGCACGTGTCTTGCACGCGTGCATAAGCGCACAGGCGTTTCTCTCCCCTTGCGCTTGGTATATACACGTTGCGAGCACGATTTATCTCAAAAGAGAGAGAGAGAGAGAGATGGAGACCGGTTAATGCGTTCCAAGAATCTATTACCGAGCTTCCAATATTATAATTATTTTATTAACGGTTCACTCATTATGCTCCTTTTTACGAGGGCGAGCAATAGCGAATATAATTTTTTTTTTTCCGCTTTTTGTCTTCGTTCCTTATGCTACTGATTCTTCCGCGTCACGACAGCGCGCCTTCCATAAAAGTGTCCGCTTTGTCGGAGAACGTATCCTTGGAATT
The DNA here is from genome assembly GCF_001594065.2 of Cyphomyrmex costatus. NCBI lineage: Eukaryota > Metazoa > Arthropoda > Insecta > Hymenoptera > Formicidae > Cyphomyrmex > Cyphomyrmex costatus. Next base: position 1,737,254 of record NW_017278534.1, on the reverse strand, counting down.
CGGATGACGAATCGAGCTTCAGTCTACAAACATGTTCGATTAATCGTACGATGTGTTCCAAGAAGGTAGTACTTGCTTTATAAATTATTTTAGCATGTCACTGATAATGAATATAATCAAGAACTTGGGAATGGGAAACAGATAAAAATCAAGATTATCTTATTTTGATGCATCCAATACTGCAAAAAGCTACTTAATTGCATGCAGCAAAAAGTCTCGTGCAATAAATAATGCACTGCTATGTCGTGATTTTTACTAATATATAGCGGTACGTGGAATTTTATTAGCAACCTCCAAAATGAGTGGATTCGAAGACACCGGCGATTCGTAGGAAGGAATAATTATAAAATAGAATCGCGCGCGGGATTCGATTGAGTCACGGCGCGATGGCCATTCACGCAGATATAATTTCCTAAAAAAAACCGCGATATTGATCAGCGAAGGCTGGTCGGTTCGTTCGAGGAGTCGTTAATCAGCACGATGAGGGCGATGAGAGGGTTCATTAGCAAAGCGTTCGCTCTCGCGGTCGAAGGAGATATTTGCGGTTTCTCTTTCCTTTCGCTCTCTTTCTTTCTTTCTTTCTTTCTCTTTTTCTCTCTTTCTTTCAATCGGTCGACGTTCCCAGGAATCTTTCAATTCCAGCTTACAGGGTGGGGTGGTATCCTCGCGTGCGTTGTTAAGACCGAGATTTTATGAGACGATCCGAAATAACGAGGAACCTGAGTCAGCATCGCGCATAAGTTATCTCGTTTCATTTCTCGCTCGAACCTCCGGTCGAGTTCCATCGACGTTGACCTCCGGTGGTCCACGCAATGGAAACGACGAACGATCTTGTCAAAATACGCCTAAATCTCGGGTCATCCAAATAAGCGTTTTGAGACGCTCGATAGCCAATGACGTCGTTGACGCTGCTATTAAAGAGTCTCTTGCAGGGCATCCTACTCGAACAAATAAACGAGACAATAAGCGAAACTCTTATTACAGTGACCTAAAAAACTTTACAGAAAGTATCGATATACGATAACGATGCGTTTTACATAACGCTACATGAGAGTCTCATTTCTCGACTTGAAGTTTTAACGCGTTAAGACCGACGTAACGGTCGGATTAGCGAAATTTGAAATATGGCCGTATTAAAATCTTGAAACCTCGGTGGTGTTTTCTTTCTCATATACGCGGGCGCGCGCGTTAAATTCATAACGCTAACGTTTATTACCATGCGCGACGTTAAATGCTTTGTCCGCGTTAAAAACGGACTCGCGAATGTAATCGGCTCGCCACCTAAACGGCGCAGCCATTACGCAGTCTTAGAAATGCACTTACGCGCACCTGATCGTGTTCCGCACGAATACACGACGCCAAACTCGTTTCGATACACGTGAGACCTTCGTGCGTACTTCATCCAGTCGTTCCGTTTATTCGCTCAACCCGAACCTTATAGCGTTTTTGAGTGCAGGGCAGTTGAACCCAATCCAAGTCGAATTAAGGACGTCACATGCTCTACTTTGGTTCCCGATTGAATCAGATCGTGATACTTTTGGATAGATCGGTTAAACCTGGGTTGGGCTCACACATCGCACTCGAAAATCTAGTATTAGTTGCAGTATATCACGCTAATGCCGTTCAACGAGTCGCCCTCGATCGTAGAGCTTTCATCTCTCTCGATCAACTGCTTCCACTTTTTAATATACGGAAGAGGAAATATCATTCTATGCATCGCGACATAAGTCAAGGCTTATCTCGATGCTAAGAGACCCAACTTGGAAAACGCGAATGAATTATTTAGAATGTCAACTTGTTCATTTGACGCATATACATAACCGACTACAATCCCAAGGCTTCCTCACTCTATACAGTCGTGCATGTTCAAGTGTTGTTCGCTTCGAAACAAAACGTACTTACTGTACTAGATATCTTATTTACGGTATCATTATAACGGCGCTGGTCGTGTACAAAAGGAGCAAGAAACATATTCAAAAGGATAGACGCGGTTGCGAGAAGAGATGGAGGATTCAACAGCGGTGAGAAATCACTCGTTTCTTTTTCCAGCTCTTCCTTTTTTCGCAGGTGCGACGGCTGCGGCAACGGCTGCTGCTGCTGCTGCTGCTGCTGGATGACGGAGGGAAGTCACAAATTTTTTCATTAATATGCAGCGAGACACTCCTAACTCCCTGCTGCTCGGAAAAGGTAATGTAGTAGCGGGGGCAAAAAGGGAGAAAATATCCGGAGCTCGCGCGGTGTACGTGTACCGTGCCGATTCATGTGTGTGCGTGTGTAGATGAGGCGTGTTCGCACGCGCGCGTAGGTGTAAGAGAGAAATAATGGTCTGCTAGGAAATGTAACCAACCGACGCTCACGCCCTCGTCGCGACGCCTCGAGAGACTTTATGGGGATGAAGAAGGGTGGAGACGCAACGAAGAAGAAACGAAAGCGCGCTGTTAGACGACGGCACATACGTGGAAGGTGGGAGGGTGTAAAAACAGGGGGTGGAATACCTATATAAAATGCCGCGCGCATCGGGCATATACAACATCGATATACACCACTTTCCCGAAGCAATTCGTCTCGTTCGATCCTCGCATATTGTCTGCCCAACAAATTGCAACCTGCCTGCCTCACGTTTCGTAATAAAATTATTGAAAATATGAGTTCCATGAGATCGCAGTTTGTTCTCGCAGGGATGACGTGAAGGAACAATGTTGAACTATCTAGCGGATAATCAATCAACTCGAAGATTTACATATTACGAACAAATTCAAGATCACAAATGATTTATACTTAATTTTCAATTATGATTCGAAAAACTTCTTTTCATTTCTTCTTTATAGTTAAGTGACTTTTTAAAAGAAGGTTATATTGAGAAATAAGTCGAATTTTGATTTACAAAAAAAAAAAAAGTATTATAAAAGAATCACCGATTTATCAAACTGCCCACGTATATTAAATTTGCAATTTACAGCACATATATTATTCTTTCGCAACGTTATATCGTGAATGCATATTAACGAGGCATTTAGCAATCAATTATGAAGAAATTTAAATGTTGAAGCTTAAGAACCGAGCTTGACACTCCTGGCCTACAGCATCGAAGCTCGGGCTCGCGGAAATTATACCGGTTTGAATACTCGCTCGTCTGAAATGGGGAAACACGTAACACCGGGGCTAACGCAAATCGTTGGTCGTTGCGGCGTACTTCGGGCCCCGCTATTCGAGGCAGGCGTTTTACTGGGCGGCATGCCTAACTTCTCTATATATCTCTATACCTGTCTCTTCCTCTTCTTAACTGACGTCCTTCTTTCTCCTCTCGTTTCTTCCATCTCACTCGCGAGATTTTTCTCCGTGATTAAAATTTATGTTCAGTCGTGTACCCGGTGCGTGCATATCGCGTTTCGTCTCGCGCAATGCTCGTTTTGCACCAAGTCGCGCATACATTTGAAGCGCGTTTACACACGTAAACATGCACGTGTAGAAAGATATACACATATATGTGTCACGTATAGTCCGTCTCTCTCTTACTCTCGCGCCGCGCACGTTTTTCCCGCTCTTCACTCTGAGTTTGACAAGTTTATTTGTCTCTGCGGCGCGATCGGGCCGCATCTCGCCGTCATCGTCGTCGGAAAATCTACGGAGAGGAAACGCGCGACAAAGGGACCACCGATGACGGTTTCCTTTCAACGGAAGCGAAATTGCGGTGGTCCAGCTGCGGAAAGCTCGACCTGGTGTATTTATAGGAGTAAGATTGGCATTAAAAAGGGAAGGGCGACGAGAACGAGAGGGGCGCGGTTTCATCCAATCATCTGACGAAACAAAAACCGTCGGGATGAAAAAATACTGATTTTTATTCTGGCAGGTTGTACTGGGTCGTCCCTTTGTGCCACAGCTTGGGCCACCGAGAGCAGATATTGCACGTCGCCAATGATATTGAATATTTAAATCGCATTGATATTTCACAAGAGAGAGTGAGACAGAGAAAAGAGTACACGACAGCGTCGAGTTAAAAATATGAAGTTTTTTTCGGCCGCCACAGAGCCGATTTGGGAGATCGACCGACAGTGATCGAACGCGAACGCTCTGTCTATGCACGGATATCGATCAAATCATCCTCCAACGATATAAGTGAAACGTCGTATCAACGTTAATAGGTTTCAATAACGATACTTGATAGCTTGAATATATTAATTTTTCAAATACCATATGTTCGTTCCTAATTGATACCAAAATTGATTCGCGTCAATTTTGGTATCAATTACGGTTGCTACTTTTTCAATCTTGGTTTTTTTTTAGTATAAAAAATGCGGAAGTCTTTTTTATTTTTGTAAGGGACTGTAGAACTACAGAAAATGCTGGAACTGTCGTACTTCTTTTTATATTAATAGAATGTCATGCTTAATAAAAATTAGCGTATAATTATTATACAAGGAAGCGTAAAACGTTTAAATAGTAAGACGATCAATTTTGCGATAGATGCATTTTCGCCACGATGCATCTGGAGGAATACCATCGCAAATTCCTCTTATCCTCTCTCACTCTCTCCCCTTCTGTCAATCTATGTCTTTCTATCGTTTGAACGATGATACCATAGCGCTGCGTCGAGTTCGGTCAATGAGAGTAGCCTACATTCGTCGTGTGATCTTTTCCTCGCGCATGGGCAACGCACACGGGGAGGGGGGAGGGGGCCCGGAACCATAAGCCCTCGCTTCCACCTTCACGTACACGTGTACGCGAAGAGAGCCAGGCACCGTCCTTCCTTCTCTCTCTCTCTCTCTCTCTCTCTCTGTCTCCGTCTTCCCCGTTCTTCCCTTTACGTCTCAGACGATAGAGGACAAGTCCTACTCTGTCCTTGTCGGACCGATAGGATGCTGCCAAGCTTTCTTCGTATACAGTCGGGGCCCAGGATCAGAGTAGTAGGTTGTACAGGTATGCATGCGGTGGGTTGGCCGGGGGCATTCCTGCGGCGTTGCCGCGTCTCTTACTCACCGTGCCCTGAGAGAGTAAGAAACGAGAGAGAAAGAGAGAGAGACAGAGAGAGAGAGACGAGAAGCAACAGCCGGGCGAGAAAGAAGGAGTGAGAAAGGATGAGAGAAGGAACCGAAGGAGGAAGGAGTAGAAGCGACGAGAGCTGGGCTCTCGCACGGCCACGAGCGCAGCTCGAACGAGTCTTTCTGCCTTTTCGCAGAGGCAATCGAGTTTGCTCGGGAAGAGAGGACTGCCTCTCTCGCGAGACCCGTTCCCGGCTACCGCCCGTCACCGCCGCTCCTTGCTCCCGATATCCCGATGCCGCTCCTGCACCGGGGAATCGCTAACTTCTTCTTCCTCGCTATTGCCGAACAAAACTCGCGCTCTCTGTCTCCTGTATTCCTGCAAAACGCGCGAGACACTGCGAAAGAGCATTGGAAACTTGCGCGTGATGCGACAAGAGATGAAATGAAAACTCGCTCGTACCGGGATTAGCTGCGGAATTTAATCAATCTCTTAAGGGGGTCACCGAGAAGAGTTGCGGCATTGAGGTAGCGATTAATGTATTTACAGTTAAAGGAATCAGCGGAGAAATTAGCGAAGAACAAAATGGAAGGGAAAACGAAAGGAGACTTTTTCATCTATCGCAATTTCGATTTCGTCCACTTCTGATTTCGCATTGGCTCTCGGCTAATGTCTGCTAATGTGCAATGGAATCGAATGAAAGCAAGTTTCGAGTCTTGGGTGGGGTTTCTCGCCGGCTCTCTCGCCGATCGCATCATCGGCGAGCAAAACGATGGACTTGGCTCTGCCGAGTAAATGAGTTCGGAACGCGAGTGGACGGTAGTAGCGAACATGGTACCGTAGCGTTCGTGGGCTTGCTTTCGAGAAAGTAATTGAGTTTCGACTGCCGTATCACAGAATTGAGTCCGTCTAAAATCCTCGAAAGAACTCGATCGTCTACATGAGAAGGCGAGGCTAAATTACGTATAATCGAGGGATTGTTAGTCTAATCTAATTGTAAGATCAGTATTCATAGTTCGTTCTTATTTCAAGATCGTCTTAAGTAATGTCTTAAGAAGCTAATACGACTCTCTAATCAGTTTATGACATCTTGAAATTATACTTAAGAGGCTTAAATATAAGAATCAATCATAAATATCGGCCTAAACATTTTTGTGATCGTAAAATACGTACCTCTATTATTTTGTTTAAACGCAAATATTGTAAGTGTTCTTAATTCTTAGGAAATAAATATAGCATAATCACGTATATTTATGGAAGTTCCACCAATCCCTCTACTGTTGAAGAAACCGATTAATCAACTCTGAATCGATAATATATAACGAGAGGACAGATCAAAGGAACGTGTTGCATTCAAGACTTCGCGCAGTGAACAGTTTAGGAATTTGATCTCGCAAAATGTTACGCGTCGATGAAGAATTTTAAGTTCTGATAATTCGCGAGTGAGCTCTCGAAGCAAACGATATTCTCGAAGTACCGGCTGCGCTCGAACCTGTAAAGTTCGGGAACTAAGGTAATGGTCGCGCGTCTTAGGGATCACGAGTGCGAGCGAAGGATAAAGTTCGCGAACGTTAGCGGCGACGGCGATGGCGGAAGGAAGAGCAGCGGGAAGCGTAAAGATATCGTGGGGGTAAGGATAACGAGGAGCTCGCGTTTCGTGCAAGTCGGGGGAAACGAAGTTAGCCGCCTCCATCGGTAGACACGGTCCACTGGGAACGGATCCTTGGCAAGTTCCATTAAACGCGTTACGTACCGGGAGGGGGAGAAGAACTCCCGAGAGGCAGCCGGGGAAACTTGCCGCGGATATGTCCGCGGTGGCCGCGATCGCGCAGAATGTAACTTGAAGATCTCGAAACTGAAACAGCCGAAATTTGCCAGAGCAAGGAATACGCGGACCGGGAGGGGTCTTGATTATTATCTAGACGAACATAAAGAACAGATGGCTCCTTACACCGGAGATAATCTCTAAATTTGAATCAGTGAAATTCAACCGAAAGAAGAAAGTTTGCGAGTATTGTATAATTAAAATATCATTATTTGCACGTCCCACAGTACCATATACATTCAATTTATACACTAAAGCAAGATTAACTAGATGAAAATCCGCGTTTCATTGATTTTTCATTGGTTAAATTTCACTGTGAATTCACTAATTATCAGTAGAATAATTGCGGGACCGGTGTGATTATCCATTAATTCAGATTTTAACAATGTTTAATATAATATTTATAAATTAATACAAAAATTATGTTTTATATATATATAATATAAGAAATTAAATCCTCTTTCCCATAATCATCAAAAATATATGTAATAAATAATAGTAGGAAAGAGGGAGAGGATTAATCAATGAGAGAAGCTCCATTATTTCATTTTTCACTAATTTCTAGTGTTCTAAATTCCCCGGTCGTAATCTGAAAGTTTCGACCGTTCGTGTACATTTTATTTTAGATAAACGCTCCAAAACCACACTGTACAAAATAAGGCGGAGCACCGCGAGTTTGTCGGTCGAGTTCGTGAAGGCGTCTCTACGTCTCGAGCCGCGCCGACCGTCCCCAAAAGCGCGACGAAACGATCCCCTTTTAATCCCTGAACGCTAACTACCGGCACCTCGGATGATCTTGCAATTCGGAAGATTGGTCCGCATTACGAAATTATCGTTATTCCCCTCTACGAAAGGAGGGAATGAGAGGGCGAGCCATCGAGACGCCCGAGGCGCCAAGCTTTTTTTCGGTTAAAATATGGAAAACGTTCCGGGTAGCCCGCGTGGATGATCTTCAGAAACGCATAATGGGACTGGAAGGCCAATCTTGGCTCCGTTAAATCACGTTCGCAACGATCGGGACGAGGGCAGTGCACACAGAAGAATCCTTTATCCGAGCAAACAACATCCATCGCCTCGAGACACTGACTTGGTGCTCGTAAGAAGGGAAAAAGGGAGGAGCGAAGAAAAAAGAAAATTAAAAATGCATTGCCGTGAAACTCAATGCGATGAGGAATTATATTGCGATTAAGGACAGAAGAGAAACAAAGAACCTAATTAATGTAAGTGGACCTAAAATTTTTTTCCCTCGTTTTCATCCGAATATACTTAGAATAGAATAAAATGAGTTCGAAAGGTATATATAAGAATAAGAGATTCCCTTCCCCCCATATTTATATATTAGATTACAAAAGAATGATTTTGATCAAGTATCTATGATAAAAATTTAGCTAGATAGCAGATCTGAAAATAATTCTGTTGGACCATAAAAATAATTATGTACGACGTTTAAAAACTAGTTGCTAAAATGTCAAAACTTTTTGCAGCATTGCTTGAGCTTTCCACGTAATTATTTTGATGGTCCAACAAAATTATTTTCAGATCCAGTTTTTAAATACTTTTTTTAAATACTTCAGCAAAGTCGTTCTTTCCATGAAAAATTATTAGATACACGTTGTAAAAGTTTCGCTGATATAAAAACAGTTTTCAATTCTCATGCTGCAGGGTATATATCACAATAGTAAAAGAGATGTTAAATAAGAACTAGAGACTTTTATCTCGCGAGACTGCAAAGAGACGAAAAAAGGCGCAGGCAAATTATATAAAATAACGATCTAATATGAGTTAAAGTAGATGAGGAACTCATAGCCGCCACGTGATCGGTCGCTAGGATAGACGTGTGGGTAAGTATAGCGACGCGTACGCAATTAGTGTCGTGGCAATTTGGTCTTTCTTTCTCTCTCTCTTCCTTTCGTATTCAGCGTCTCCGTGCAATAAATCACGCGGCCGCCGCGCCGTGCCGTGCCGCGAAATTACGACCGGAGCGTCAGGAAACGTCGACTTGATGCGAACTAACGTGTCTCTTACGTTCGCATCTCCGTTAGTCGAAAGAAGGACCAATGTTTCAGAACGGGACAAAGGAGTGTTTGTACAACGTCTTACTAATTTTTAAAAAAACAATAACAGTCCATTTCATTTCTTTATTTTCATGGTATTAATTTTAACGACCAATTTTATAACATTAAAAATGCGGATATTTTTAATTTTGATAAGGAATTCTAAATGTGCTAACTTCACAATCTAGACAAAAGAGATATAAAATGACTATTACTTATAGTCGTACTAAGTTCTTTTCCTCAATTAATTAATTTATATTAACTTGTTTTCGCAATATCATATTACAATTATCTCTACACAATTTACTTCAAATTAAATTTATTTAAAACAAAGATCTTGGGGGATAATTGAGGGCATTTTATACTAAATTATTTCTCTTAACAAAACGCGACGATCGACGAGATGTAAAAGTATTTTAATTTCCAGATTAAAAAAGGTCGCTTTAGTAGACGCGAAGATAATTAAGTCATCCGTGATTCGAGTTGACGATAAGCGATCATCGAAGAACTCCGCCTTCTCGAGACAATCGACAGATCGGTCGATCACGTGGCGAACAGCAGTGCGGGCGGTTAACTAACTGCTTTGGATCCTACCTAACCCGATACATCTGGCTAAGTATACATCCGAGAGTGGCAATCGAACGCGATGTATCGCGACCCGAGGTGTCGCCGAGGACTATCATTCGGCTTGATTAGCCCTACGTATAGATAGGTAGGCAGAAGAAGGTAATGAAGAAGAGAATAGAGAAGCGAACGAATGAACGGATGGACGAACGAGCGCTTACCTTGTTCCGCCTGGGTCCCTCGCGGGCAGATTAGCAACAGCAGCAACGGCAGAAGGTGGGCAGCGGAAGCAGCAACGGCGGCGCAGGTGGCTAGGAGGCCTGCTACGCCCGCCATATTGAAGGGGGCCATTCTTATCGCCGTGTGGGCCCCACTGCTGCCGTGGTGGACGGCCGCCGGTCCTCTCACGATCCGTGCGAGAGGATGCAGCACACCGGCCAGCGTCGTCACTCTCGCCTCCTCATGCCTCCCCTTGCGCTTTGCGTCGCGTCGTCTTGCGCGTCACGGCAGCCACTGATTGCCACCGCCGGATTCCTCCACCCTCTTCGTCGGCACCACCACCTCCGCCTTCCTCAGCGGCCACTACTTTCCCTGCCCGCTTATGCTCCAGCTTATCGCTCCAACGCCCGCTCTTATTTATCTTTAGAATTCTTCCAAACGGACTGACGCACCAATGGCAATCACTCGTTCTTCGATATTTCTTATCTCGATAACGACCGAGTGATAACGTTATGAATGTATAATATTGCCCAATAGTTTAGATCACAGAACTATCGTCTTGTTTTATCTATATAGTGCATGGCTTCTTTTAATAGTAAACGGAGATCGATACTGTGTTTGCTTGCTTTACATGGTGAGACGACGTTTTGCGGTTTTATTGCTGGATGGGCTGCTACATCTAAAAGAAATAAAGACAGTTCATGTTAATTAAAATATAAAAGTACTATTTTCTCTGTTTGGGTATTAATTGTACCCTCCAAGAAGATAGTATATGTAGACAAGTGACATCGTTTCTCGTATGATTCGAAAAGCAAAACTATGTTGATTTGTTTTCCAATGACATCTTTGAAAGGCACCATATCATTTTGGTAATTTTCGTTGGGGAAAGTATTGCTTTAAATACAATGTTACTGATCTATGCAAAATATTTTTATTGATTTTTAAAACATATTGACACTGTAAATTAAATAATACATTGCATTTCTTGATATCATGTACAGAAAATATATATGATAACCTGTATAATTATAAATGACATTAAATAGCGCTAAATGTTAATGTGTAAGAAATGACTTACAAGTCAGCATTTCACATTGTTTCCTTAACAGTGCTAACCTTTGGTTACTTATGTAGAGTAGATCTGATACGTTCATATTTGTTATTTATAAAATATTAAAGAAAAGCAAGCGACACTCACGAGTGTTGTGAGCATAAATAGGTCTGCGACCCAAGTTTAACAGTGGCAAAAAAATGTGTCACATATGTATAAGAGAAAGAAAGTAAACCGGACGACGTAACTCGAGTTCAAGGTCAACTCATATTTGTGAAGGGTTCCGGTGACACCGACCGGAATTCATTATTCTCCAACGGCCAATTATCGTGGAAAAGAAAATAGTGCTAGTAACGAGAGAGAGTACGGAAACAGAACGAGGGGATAAAAGAAATAGGAAAAGGGACGAAAGCCCCGTACAAAACTTTGGGGTTCATCACGATAGTGGAAGGGTGCCGGGATAAGGCGAGACGGGAGAGCAAGGGGTTCCAGGATCAATACCATGCGTTTATCCATCTCCCTCTCGCTTCCTCCATCTTCAATCTCCGTCCTTTTCTCACGGTCATAGAGAACGTAACACGACAGGGAGAGAGGAACAGAAAGAGAGGAAGAGAGAGAGAGAGAGAGGGTGCGCAACATCGACCATCCCTTTTCGGCCAACTGCGTCTTTTGCTTTCGCTTTGGTAGGCCCTAGGGTCTGGCCGGCGTCTCGCCATTCTTCGATAAAACGAGAGAAACAAGACAGAGGAGGAAAGACAGAGGGTGCCGCGCGCGAGGAAGCGCGGGCGCGAGGATCGAAGTAGGAACGAAATTCTAGAGTGCCGAAATATAAAGGGGTGTAAGAGAGCGAGTGCGTGTCAAACAAGTGTATGAAAGAAAGATAGAAAGAAGAAAGAGGAAAGAAGTGAGGAGGGAGGATAACGGGGAAGAGAGACGGAATGAGAGAGTTAGAAAGAGAAAGAGAGCGGCGGTAGGCACGCTTTAGTTCTTCTAAAGCGGGCAAAGACCTTCTCTCACTTCTTCCCCTTCTCTCCGACTCTAGTCAGGTCAGCCAAGATGCATCCGCAAAATTGCAGACTTCAGTGAAACGCCGCCGCCACTGCTGCTGCTGCTGCTCGGCACGGCTCAGCTCAGCTTGGTGGACAGCGCCTCCTAGCTCGGCTACCAACCAGCTACTGGTACCACTCGTTTTCTGCAGTTGCCATTGCCCAAGTGATCTCATCAAAAATTTAAGATGTTCTCCTTCTACCCAAGTACGGCGCTCTTTGGGCCTCCTTCATCGTCCTTCGTTCCGCTGTTTCCAACTTTAGAATGACTTCCTCTTCGGAATGGCAGACATCCGTAGTGCTTCTTTTCATCCAACATTCTCTTTCTTTTTTTTTTTTTTTTATAAAATCTACTAGAGAAATTGCCGAAAACAGTTCTGCTCGTCTCGAGAGAAAGCACGAAAGAAAGATTGAAGTACGGCAATGGAAGAGGAAAAAAAAAAGGATGACTTGTAGGCGAGTACCTTTGAGATGCCGCTATTTCCCATTTTTTTCCCCTTGTTCAATCCCTGCGCGTCTCGTTACCAGTTACTTTTTCCTTCTTCCAAAAGGTAGATGTAAACACGACGGGGATCGTCTCTCCCGTGAGTTGTTCACTAGGTAGGTGGTAGGCCACCTCCTTCAATGAGCAAAGGCTTCTCTCTTTCTTTCTCTTTGTCTCTCTTCATCTTGCCTCGCATCCTCTTCCGGACCAGACCTCTTTCCGTGTACCCACTACCCAGGTAGGTATGCCAAATTGCAGATTTCGGGAGGCAGTGGAGGCCTTGCCTCGACTCGAGTGGCTCGTGAAAATTTTAAGCCTTGCCTCTGTACGATGCCGCGTCTCCTCCAACGAGTTTTGCGTCGAGCCGCGACACTCGCCCATTGGATCGACGCAAACCGACGAAAAGGGGAGGGCAGAAGAGGGGAGGCACAACCTGAGAGTGCGTCTCTGATACATATACATATATACTGTGTACAATGCCTCTCTTCGGCTTTCGGGAATATCTTCGAGTGCACTTGCTTCCTTTCAAGGTGAAAAGCATCCCTCTCTCCCCTGCAGTCTCGTGACGTCGCGTTTCCACCCCCATTCGCCACGAACCTTCCGACCACTCTTCGCACCGCGGGAAACTTTCGCCAATGTAGCTAGGTTGGACGTTTTTATCCAGATTAAGACGCTTTCCGTCGTTGCTGTTTCACGGAGTTTATTTCGAATAAATTTGTTATCCGAAGGAAAGTCTGTCGGTATCTTCAAAACATGATGAATGACACTTTGATTGTTACGATGTATAAAGAAAGGTAAAGATATAGTCATACATAACGGAAGCCTATCGCTTAATTTATGCCACTCAATCTTATAGACGCTTGGTCTAACGGCTCTTTTAGTTCTATGTAAGACACCGCATTCCCCAGCGAGAAATTTTTCACTTCATCAATAATATTCATACAAAAAGTAAATAATGAAAAAAAAAAAGATATCGTATCTTCAAGACTAGAAACGCAAGAATGATAAGTAACGCATGATTATAATTCTATCTATTTCTAATCAGTGTGATAGTGGAAATCTATATTTTCCTTTCCTACGAAAAAAATTCTTTTTATCTCTTATCCAGCGTTTTTCCGCTATTTAAAGAGAGCATTAAAATAATCTCGCGCATAGAGCCCACGTGCGAGTCCTCGCTCATCTTCTTTCTCCTCTTCTTATTCTTCACCTTTCGGCGACTCGGTAGGCTCTCGCTTTCGCTCTTCTTGTTTCTAGCGTTTCGTCGGACTTTCCTCGCACCACCGCCGGCGCCCGTGACCGCCCCGGGACAAATTCTATTTCCGGTTGAATTTAAGACCCCCCGGAATACACGGATTTATTTCACCGGCGTGCCGCGTGCAGCGGGGAGGGATGGGGATGGGGGGGGGGGAGGGAGACGAGCAGCGCGGTTTTACTCCGGATCCGACGAGGCTCGTAAACGTAACAAAGAAAAGATGTATACTCCGGAGACGAGAGAAGCAACGCAGACACGAACGCAGGGCGAAGAGCGGAGGAGGCCTGCGAAGGGCGTAGGAGAAAGAGTAGGTTCCTCGAAATTATTATACCTTGGACGATCGCCACTCTCGGAGCGATCTGGGCGCTATTATTTTTCCAAAACTACGTCTTCTACCTCCAACCTGAGCTCTTCTTCTTTTCTTTTTTTTTTTTCTCTTTTAAATTCTTTTTCTCCCTTGCCTAGCCGACTTTTACGATAGTAACGATCGTCCGGTTAACGAGTGACGGATAGACGCAAGAAGCGAGACAACTTCCATTCTTGATAAATGAGAGAACATCGTCGTTAAGGCGGCCATCGCGTGATCGAGTCTACTTTTTAGAATCTCCATCCACGATCCTATTCGAGATTTTATTGCGATGTGTTTGTAACGATAAGAATTTCAAAACAATTCTTTGAGGCATTATGTCATCTCTTTTTTCTTTTACGTCTTCCTTTGAATCTTCCATGTGCTTGTTTCAGTTGGATCTATTATTTGTTTCCGCTTCTTTGATTTATACCGTTTGTATATCCACGTTGAGGGATTTCAGTTTATGTTGACGATAAATAAGAAAAAAAGATCGAGAGACGTAAAGAAGGATAGAAAAGAAATAATTTCTTCAACATATTACCGGATTTCCCTCTTTTCATAATTAAAATTCATAATATCGTCCGCCAAGCGCTGCTTGCAATTACCGCGTAATGAACCTTAATCAGTTTTTCTTTTGTTACGAAACTATTCCGCCGCGTGTTAAATATGCAAGTGAGGAAAAAAGAAATGAAAGAATGCGATTTAACTGCTGTTATTTGCAACAAGCTTGTAAATTTCATTCATATTCGCTTTATTATAATTAGCCACAGCATTGCACAAATTAAATGCTCGTACAAAGAGCGGCTAGATTTGCAAGAGAGGGAATGCAAACAAATCCGTGGTATCGATACACAAAACCGCGGGAATTTCGCAACTAACCTGGCAGTTTGTGCCAGGTGAAAGTGAGCCGTGCGAGCTCCCGTAATACTCTGCATCGAGCAAGACCATAGTCCAATCGAGAGACGCAATGCGTGTTCAATTCTCATTCATGTTTAATTAAGATTCTGCGTATCGACCACACCGCGCGTCATATCGCTGTCGCCGCGTCAATCGGGTTCGGTTACTCGATGGGATCTGGCTAGTGAGGAGATTCAGTCGGATCGCTCGGCGTTGATGTTATTGGTAAACCTTACTGGTCCCTTGTGCACGCGATACCGTACTCGTTTAACAGACGAAGCATCCGCTTCAGGTCGTTTCGACTGCGTGAAATGACTGAAATACAAAGAGTATACGCGTGTTGAAGATTCGCATGATCCATAAATAGTCTTCGTGATGGACGCACGGAGAAATTATCTAAACGGAACATCCGTATGAAGGAAACTGACATTTACGCGAGCGCCTGAAATATAAGAAATAAAACTTGCCACATATTTATTGGCATTCCACTATAATCAACGGCGTTGGCATCGTAGATTATGTTTTCTGCTTCCTTGTTAGTTACAGGGAATACACGGAAGTGGTTTTCTCCGAGTTTGATTGACTTGTAACATGTTAAAATCTATATCAAAATGAAGAACACTTTTACATATATTACAATTTAAACAAAATGTGTCACTCTATTTCCGTCTTATTTTGTTTATTCATTCTATTTACTGTCAGTTTAGTGCTAGGCGCACTGTTTCAAATTCATAATGTCAAATTGTATCAATTTAATTTTATTTTTAATCATTTCTATAGACCGTCACTACTTCTGCTTAATATGTCATTAATTCAACCAAAACAACGAAGTTAAAAATTTTTAACCAAGAAAATGTATGACTCAAATTTAAATAGTTTATTATATTTACTAATTGCATATTTTAATATGGAAACATTGTTTATCTTGAAATTAACCACAGAAATTAATTGATTTATCTTTTGTCACATATGCAAGTTAAAAATACCAAAATGTTATTTAACCTAAGAAATTGAGTTACCACTATTCCTTTGACATCTAACAATGCATGATATAAAAGCTTAAAATAGTATTAAAAAAACTATTCTAAAATTGGAATAATTACATTCCAAGTGCAGAAAAACATATTTGCAAGATTTATGTGACGCAAGTTGTTAATAAAATGTAGAAAGAGATGTATATTTAAATAATAATATAAAAATAGGTATATAATAAATAATAGAGTACAAAAATAATACCGTGTCGTGAGTATATAAGCTCAACGTGTAAAAAATCAGAGGACACTTCCGTGTTTTTTGGGTATGTTAAGTTAGCACCCCAACTATAGTACTCAGGAGTTCTGATTAGAGTTCCCACTTCCTTTTGACGAGACAAAGAGTTCCCTATAGTTAATAACAAGAGTTCCGCTCAATAAACATTTTTTTTACATTTTTTTAAAATGAGGTGCTAACTTTTTATCGAATTTCGAGGTGGAATAGTTCTGAGCGGCTTAATAGCTTCAATTTGCGATTGCCTAGAGTTCCTGATATGTAAAAAAAATTTTCGAATATTAAAAAAAAAATTAAAAATGTTTGAAAAATTAATTTTTAGATACAATAGTTCTGATGATAATTCCTGCTTCCTTTTGACGATACGAAGAGTTTTCTATGATTTTTAATGACATATGCGCTTAATAATCATTTCTTAATAATTTTTTTAAAATGGGGTGCTCACTTTTTAACGAAATTCAAGGTCGCGTAAGTTCTGATCAGCTTAACAGAACTATTTTGTGAATACCTAGAGTTCTTGATACATAAAAAACATTTTTGAAATTTAATAAAGCTTCAAAAAAATAGTAGAAATCTTTCAAAATTTTTTTGAGAGTACCGAGTAGTTCTGAGTAGCGTTTCTTATAGTTCTCGACGAGTTCTATCGAAAACTGTCAGGTGAAAAAGCGATTGGACCAACGGTTTGTAAGATACAGCGACATTTGTTAAATTTGTAAGATCATACAATTTTTAAATAAGTATATCTCAGAAACCGTTGGTCCAATCGCTTTGAGCCCTGATACTTTTCGACAGAACTCGTCGAGAACTGTCCAGAACTCCGAACAGAACTACTCGGTACTCCCAAAAAATTTTCCGACGTGGGACTTGGAAAAAAATTTTTGATCAAAAATTTTTTGGGAGTACCGAGTAGTTCTGTTCGGAGTTCTGGACAGTTCTCGACGAGTTCTGTCGAAAAGTATCAGGGCTCAAAGCGATTGGACCAACGGTTTCTGAGATATACTTATTTAAAAATTGTATGATCTTACAAATTTAACAAATGTAGCTGTATCTTACAAACCGTTGGTCCAATCGCTTTTTTACCTGACAGTTTTCGATAGAACTCGTCGAGGACTATAAGAAACGCTACTCAGAACTACTCGGTACTCTCAAAAAATTTTCCGACGTGGGACTTAGAAAAAAATTTGAAGTCAAAATTTTTTGGGAGTACTGAGTAGTTCTGATCGGAGTTCTGGACAGTTCTCGGCGAGTTCTGTCGAAAAGTATCAGGGCTCAAAGCGATTGGACCAACGGTTTCTGAGATATACTCACTTTAAAAATTGTTGATCTTCTGACAAATGTCGCTGTATCTTGCAAACCGTTGGTCCAATCGCTTTTCCACCTTACAGTTTTCGATAGAACTCGTCAAGTACTATAAAAAACGCTACTCAGAACTACTCGGTATTCTCAAAAAAATTTTCAAAGATTTCTACTATTTTTTTTAAACTTTATTATTCTTCAAAAATGTTTTTTATGTATCAAGAACTCTAGGTATTCACAAAATACTTCTGTTAAGCTGATCAGAACTATGCGACCTTGAATTTCGTTAAAAAGTTAGCACCCCATTTTTAAAAAATTATTAAAAAATGATTATTAAGCGCATATGTCATTAAAAATCATAGAGAACTCTTCGTATCGTCAAAAAGAAGCAGGAATTATCATCAGAACTATTGTATCTAAAAATTAATTTTTCAAACATTTTTAATTTTTTTTTATTATTTGAAAATTTTTTTTATATATCAGGAACTCTAGGTAATCGCAAATTGAAGCTATTAAGCCGCTCAAAACTATTCCACCTCGAAATTCGATAAAAAATTAGCACCCCATTTTTAAAAAATGTAAAAAAAAATGTTTATTGTACGGAACTCTTGTTATTAACTATAGGGAACTCTTCGTCTCGTCAAAAGAAAGTGGGAACTCTAATCAGAACTCCTGAGTACTATAGTTGGGGTGCTAACTTAACATACCCGTGTTTTTCTTGCTGCGCACTGATATCTTTCTAAATTCATATATAATTATTGCACTATAATATATGTAATATATAAGAAAATGAAACAATATAAGTAACAAGAAAGGATTTCTTTCCAGAAGTGTTTCAATTTAAAAAGCTCTTTTTACAAAGAACATAAAAAAGAAACATCAAATTCTCAAGATTAAGGGAATTCAATAGAACTCGTATGTGAACGAGAGAGTATATGATGAAACTAAAGGACACCATTTCCGAGCGATATATCGTGAAACTTAGAAAGACAAATACGAGTCATCCGAGCGTAACTGAAAGTAACAAGGAAAAACTGGTACGTTTCTTATCGTACGTCGTCCAGCATGCAACTGGACACCTGATGATAAAGTTAATGGCCTCCGTGGAGTTCATCAGCGATCAGTCACGCGATCGTGACCTCCATTCTTTTTCCCGTTTACAGGAAAGAATTCTGCTTCGACGGAATCTTTATCACGTTTTCACCAGGAGGGATAATCGCGGAATAAAGGAAGGTAGAGGAAGAAAGCCGTGTGTAAAAGAAGCAAAGGATCCCGACAGGAAGACAGTATCTGGGCCTGTCGCCAGGTGATAGCCTAATCCACGTTTTCTCCGCTTATCCATGACGTCATGACAAACGTTCCGTTCACATACGTCAAAATAGTTCGACCATTAGCGGTCTTCATCGGCTTCTCGTGTCCCTCACAGCTGAGTTCCTTCCTCGTTAGAAAGGACAAAAAGAGAGCAGAGCTCCGGAGAATATGTGTACGGATAAGAAGAAGAGCTGTGCTTACGCCTCGTCGTAATTTATATGTCTCTAATCTTGACGATAAGCTCCTCGTCGTTACTGTGTGTCTCCGGATTGCGTTAAAGCATCCTGAAGTCGTATCGATGCGCGCGAGTGCGTGCGCTCGATGATATACTTGCGTCTTTTCGGGCAATGGGCTCCCATGAGGACGCTCTCGCGTGCCTCGTAATTTTACTCGCGGGGCCCCAACAGTTCTATATTTCACGAGAGAGCTCGAACGAAAACTCCGGAGTCGTTGTTCGTCGGTGTTTCTTCCGTTGCTTCTTTCGTGGGCGCACGTCACATCTAGGGCCATATGGCTTTCGTTTCCCATCTCTCTTTCTCTCTCTCCCTTTCTCGTTCTCGCACTGTCCCTTTGTTGGAATATATCTCGCCCCCGCCCTTCTCTCTTCCAAGTTTCACCGTTGGAGATTGTCTCATTCCGCTATATTTAGTTTTATGCTTAGCTCAACGCGAGATGCAGTTCATCATTCCCGAAAGACATTACACAAACTGCATTTTTTTTACAAACTAAAGAGAGACTTCTAGACGTATTGTCTGCTACATAAATAATTATGATATATGTTTGACAGAGAGATAAGTAGACAAATATAATGAAGATAGTAGAACTTGTCTTTTATTTTTAGCGTGCGCATAAAATTTTAATTAATTTTCATCGCGTTTAAAGGAGTCTTTCGAAAGATCGAGACACGGGTTCTCATCGTGTTCGCTACTTTTTAATAATTAGAGGCATTAATACACCAAGTTAAATTACAACTGACTACAAGTAAAGACGGGGATGGGTGGACGAGAGGATGGAGCTCGTATCTTCGGCCGTCGTCGTCGTCGTCGGCGAAACGACGCGCACTTACTTTATCCAATAAATAACAGGCGCGGAAGGCGAAGTTCTCGACTGGAAAGTTTGAAGCTTCTCACGGGCTAAAACGCTTTTGTCAGTCGCCGTCGCGTCGCCGAGGCGAGTTCTCTCCCTCGGAACGAAATTATTCCTCAAAGGACTACATCTCTGTTTTGTACCCCGAGGTATTATCTCTTAGATCCCCTTCTCCCTCGTCTGGTTGAGGCTATACGCGAATCCCAGAAATTATCGCTTCCTACTCGAAGGCGACACAATTTGCCGTTCCGTTTCGTTCTCCTCGTTTTCTTTTGTCCGGGTGATCTACTAGGCGAAGAAGGAAAAACGAAGAAAAGGATCGCTCTACGAAAAAAAAAAAAAAAAACCGTGTATCCTCCCGCGTACGATTCCAGCGCACACTTCCGGCTTATCCAAACCTGTCCCTCCCTCCTTTTCTCTCGCTGTATATATCTGTCTATCTATCTTCTCTTCTACTCGAATCTCGTGCACTCCCACAATTCTCCCCGCATTTTTGCGCGGACCGGACCATGCTCCGACATCAGGGTAGCATGGTCCTCGTGACATATGGAGGGTCCCTGAACGCCCTGTTTTCCCCGCGCGATCCCTCGGGGCTTCTCTCGAGATGTTCCTCCTAGCTGACCGAGCTGATACTTTACCCTCCTGTCTCTGATGCGTATACGATCTTACACACTCCTGCGAGAAATATTTTCATCCGCATCCCGTCTCCGTTTATTTTCCCCACCTCAGATACGCCGGCCGGTTACAAGCACGGTTTCGCTCGTATTCTAACTCGGAATTTGTACAGTCTGTGTGATCCTATTGTGACAGTATTTCAAATGAAATTCCAGTTTACTTAATATTGCGACAAACGAAGCAAATATCCGTGGAATCCTACATGCCTAACGAAGCAAATTT
Organism: Cyphomyrmex costatus; assembly: GCF_001594065.2. Taxonomy (NCBI): domain Eukaryota; kingdom Metazoa; phylum Arthropoda; class Insecta; order Hymenoptera; family Formicidae; genus Cyphomyrmex; species Cyphomyrmex costatus. The sequence continues at coordinate 1,716,677 of NW_017278534.1, read as the reverse complement.
TTGTTTACTCCGTAAATGTACGAGAGTTACAATAATGCCAATGCATTACTTTTCGCAATAATGGAATCAATGCAAATGTTTACAAAAGATCATAAAATTATAAATGTATAGAAACTCTAAATGTCTAAATTTAAACAGCAATGCAAACAATAGAAATTATTACAGAATGCGTTGAGTATAAACTGTCTCCTACTAATTTTTTTTTGTCGTATAATAATAACAAACGAAATAATAAATGTAAAAATTAGAATGTTGAACGTATCATCAAATCGTCAGCTTAGAAAAATCCTGTTTTCAAAACTTGGTAAATTCCTTGCTGCAACATTTTCGAAAACAAATGAACATTTCAGATAGTGTTAGCAGTCTTTTATCTATTATAGTGCTCTATTGTCCCAAATACACGTAGCAAACAAAGAATTTAATAAAAAGTTAAATCGTATATCATGACAAATATTACCAGTTGTTTCCACCAACGTTATCGAGTCGTAACATTACCTCGAATCCGTAAACAACTAGTCGTGGACGAAAACAACCGGTTGGTTTGTTTTTCCTAATTAAGAAGCAAGACGAATGGGATCGCGTTTGGAACAACATTCGCGCAATATGATCGAGGCAGAGAGGAAGAGAGATTTGAAGGGGGTCGCCCGAACCGGTGTCGTGCTCGATCCAGAGGAAACGAAGACAGCATGGGGTTCCGTTCGCAACCCCACACACGGTGCCACGAATGATCCTCAATGGGGGAATCGTTCCATTAACAAGTAACCGTTCGTTAGACATGCACTCGATCGTAATGACCCCAGCAAGATCCGCCATTTTAGACGGTGCCGGTGTCCTTTTACTACATCGGTTTATGAGGATACTTTAATATAAAGACATGATTCTAAACAAAGAAAAAAAATATATTTAAGAAATAAAATGAAATAAAATCGTTTTTTTGAATGCTTTATGAATGTACTCGTAGTATATTTTAAAGAGTAGCTTTATGTAAAGCCTTTAGAATAAATTGTCATTCTGAAGAGTGAAATCTTATTCTTAAAATTCGAAAGGGAGCCACTCTTTTCCAAGATTGTGGCTCAATATTTTCACTCTTTAGAGAAAGACTTCGAAGAATTTAGAGAAAATAATCTACACAAAATCATTATAATAGAAAGCTTAAAAATATTATATTGACGTTTCTAAGTATTTTTTTAACAGTTATAAAATCTATACATTTAAGAACTTCTTTAATTACTATAACAGCAGACATCATAAAGAAGATGATCAAGTTTATAGATGATGAGATTTAACTCTTACTTTTTTTTTCGTATATAAGTCGAGGAGCTATGGAAACGACTTCGTTAAGCATTCGACACTTGTATCTCTATTAAGAAACAGAAGGAAACAGAAAAGAAAGAGAAACAGCGAAAGAGAACAGGGTGTCTCAGAGGAAATTAGCTACGAGGGAATTTTCCTTCGTTCTTTCTCAATTTCGTTTCTCTTTCGTCGATGTTTGTGCTCGCGTTCGCCAGCATTCACTCGCCCGTTGTAAATGCGGTGTCTATTTTTCTCGTTAACCGCGACCTCGGCGCTTCCGGCGTCGCCGCGCGACAAATAACAGTGATTAACGACCTCGATTACCGGTACAATCAGAACGCCGCAGAGAGTGCAGGGCCAACGATGACGAAGAAAGGAGATCGGGGCAAAAAGGAACTGCTGAAAAATGCCGAAGGAATGTTCAGCCAGCTCCGGTGTTCGGCGAACTGTCCTCGTGAGTCGCACACCCGGTGCATATCGAAGTCTCCCGCGTCAGCGGTTATCACTCGCCTCGAAGATTGGTGAGAATATCGCCTGGGCTTAATCATCCAGAAACAAAGACTCGACGCGCATGAATAGATGATTAATTTCCTAGGAACGAGAAATAGGACGTGAACATATCGATACGTGTATGTATATTTATGAGTAATGTGCGACCGTTCGTAAAACGATCTTGCAGCGGTGTCTCTTGGTGGTCTTCCGGACGCGGTTTTCAATTAAATCGCGGTACAACAAGACTTTCACCTGACGGTAAATAAAACTCTATTCCGAGTGGGATCGTTCGTCGATCGAAAGACGATGGAAATGAACTTTCACTTATTGATAGGTCGCTCATGAGATGTCATGAGTTCGAGACATCTCGTGATTCGGAGTGCCTTTCGCATCGCATAATTTTCATATAATCGAAATCCACGCTCAAATATTGTGACATCGAAGTAATACATTTTCCAAACGACCTACATACTGCGTTGCCGCGAACTATTGTTTCCACTTCACATATCTAACAATAAAGGATCGAGGCTAATACACTTCGGCAATAATACCGTGTAATCGACTAATTAACTGCATACGATATTGATTAACATCTATTGAAAGGAAATACATTATCTATAACTACTAAACGGATTATCACCCGTTCGAAACGCCTTCACGATAATTATACCGAAGAAGACGTCATCATTACAGACCAGTCTAAAGAAAGAGAGAGAGAGAGAGAAGCAAAGTATCTATATGCGCCTAGCATACTATAATCCTTCCACCAACGCGAAAGGGCTGTCCCTGAAGAGAGAAAGAGAACGTACAAATTTTTTTTCACCACCCCGTCGTTCTCTCTCTTCGTTTCGTACTTTTTTGTACGAACATCGCTTAAGACGCCACCTGCTACGCTCGCGGCCGCCGCCTAGTTTATATTTAGTTTCCTGAGTTTGGAAAACTCTTAATGGATTCTTAATGACCCTGAAGGGCCGCGCGAACGCGCGCAACGAGACGAGCGAGGAAAGTCAGTCGGGAGAGCAGAAGCCAGGGAGAGAGAAAAGCAACAGCTGATACCTGCTACACTTCGTCGTCTCTCCGACGACTGATGACGGCCGCGATTACTGGGTCGTGACGGGCAAGAGACTTTATCCAAGTCTCTCGTGCGCTCGATACCGAAACGACGACTTCGTAGGACGCGAGTTTGTGATGTCGGGATTCATGTTACGGTTAATCCCTCCGTCGAAAATCTTTCGTTGTACAGAGGGTGAGTCTTGGGGGTTTAAGATACTAGTCCCTTGGGCGTTTTTTTTCCCCTTTTATATGTATCCGATCTACTTCACTTACAAAAGTTACAAGTTTAGTTGGCAACGTATTCATTCAATTCGTTGAAGCAAAAAAACGTAAAGTTGTTTTTAAAAAAATGTTAGAATTCTATACATTTTTAAAATCCCGTTTGAATAAATGACAGAGATATTCATATTCATATACGTTTTGACCGCGAATGTGGCATTTTTCACTCACTGCGAGGAGTTCAATCTCATCGGTCGATTTTCACTTGGTGTTGTTTAAATTATAAAATTTGTAAAAACAAGTATATCATCTTTGGCTGAATTATTATATTATTATATCGTTATAATATCTTGTTCGCTTTAGACTTCGCAATCTCGTGTTTCTGATTTATTTAACCGTGGTCAATTACCTTCTTCAGTTTCCGCTGGCATTGATCTTATGCAATATCGAATCATCGGTTACCCGCTGTGAATCGAGCAGCAATAAAAGAGAAGAAAAGGGAGGGTAAAGAAAAGCGGATAGATCGGAGGGTAAATGCATGCGGTTATTCACGCGATACAGATGGTTAAATAATATCGAACGATTGACGAGTTGCAATTCACGTCGGATGCAGTATCGAGCACGATATTTTTTCACCGCCGAAAAAAGCCGAAAAACCGACTAGATGGCCCCGTCGAAACAGAGTGTCGGGGTAAGAGTGGTAGTAGTAGTGGCGGATCGATCGAGCAATTATCGGAAATCGAGCTATCGTTTTGGCGTCGCTTAAGCGAGGCTGCCGATGCATCGCCGCATGGAGGACATCGAAGAGAGTTTCTCGGAATAAATTACGGGGAGAGATCACACACAGGCGACTTTAATCCGGCCCGATATGAGAGAGAAAGAAATCGCGCGGATCACGCGACAGGATATTCGTGCATTCAAGAAGCCGAGGGGACACGAGCGATGGGAAATATAATGCAAAGCCCGTAAGTTATAATTTGCAGTTGGAAACGAGGTCACGACAGTCTCGGTCAGGTCCGGTCGGGCAAGCGCGGTTTCGCAGCAATCTGCACGGCTCGATAATTAATGGTTTCCTTCGAAAGTCAGCCCGCCGTTCATTAATAATAAATCATCGAGTTTCGCGCGTGAAAAATCCGGTCGCGTAGCCACGGGAAACGCTCTCTCGCGACGACGAACGACGACCCACGTGTGTGCGTCGCGGCGCAATTTCTTTTCCGCGGGGACGCGCGTTCGCGTAGAAAATTGCTAAGTTTTTACGTATCTTTCTCCATGAATACCGCTCGTTTGCAGAATTAACATATGGGGGGGAGGATCCACGCTACACACAAAGCCGTCGTTGTGTACGGAAAGTATGCAGAAACTCTCCTCTCTGCGGAGAGAGAAGGCTTAGAAATTCATCTCCAACATTCTTCATTACGGATTTCGCTGTTTGTCAGTAAATTGGATTTACGCGACCGTTTGTCTCCCCTCGCGGTATTCGTCGGAATATTCCCGGGAGTGTGTATCACCGCGATTCCGTCGGACGCGATAAATACATTTCTATGCAAAACGAAACGGAACGGAGAGAGGGATCGCATCTTTTCGTCGTATCCATCATCGAGAATAACGCGTTGAGTATCGGGCTGCTAACCTTGGCATCGCGTCGGGTCCTCGAGGACATAGGACGACGCGTTGCAGCATACCGTGTGTATCGCCCGTACGCTCCGCTTCTCCCGCCGCGACTTATAGAACGGAGGAATGGGAGAGCGTGTCACGCCAATTACGAGAAGCATCGCTAGGCGGAAAGAGAAGAAGATCCACGAGAAAGGAAGACAGAGGAGGAGAGACGTTAAAGGTGCGTTTGCACTATCGCGAATGAATCCTTCTGACTGTCGCTCAATCCCACTCGCGACAATGCACTTATGACGTGAGGAATAACAAATATGCGTTTCATTCCTCGCAGTCACAGTGCATTGCGACTTGATTTAAAATTGTGTGTTGTATTTTAAAATCCTATTATATAAAAAAACTCATAATACACAAGAATTCGTTTCGTATTCTTTAATTACATTAAAAAAGGTTATCATTATCGAAGTATTTCTTCGCTCTTCAGAAATTAATTATTTCGATTACACAAATCTAATATTACAGTACTATTAACATAAAACTAATTAAAGATTAATAAAAAAATTAATTCACTTTTAAATACTGTGTACTTTCCGAGTAATGTTCACACAAACATCTTTCGATAGTTTATTTATCAGTTTATCGCCATTCTAGAGGAGCAAATTGGTTCGCCCTCAATCACATTATCATCTATTCGCGCAGTGCTTGCGTAGTATAAACGCACCTTTAGACAGAAGTAGAGGGTAGCGAAGCCGCGGGAGAGACTTCGGCGACTCAGGTAGAACTAAGTCGGTTAGTGCAAGAGGGAGACGGAGAGAGACGGAGAGAGAGAGAGAGAGGGTGAAGGAGCGAAATGGGCGAGAAGGACGACGCGACGTAAGGGAGGCGAGTCGCCGGTCAGAGAGAAGAGATGCTGGTGGAACGCAGCGACGGAGGAAGAGGAAGAGGAGGCAGAAAAAGGCGGAGGAGCGACGAGGAGAGAAGAACTAGGCGGAGAATGGGGAACGGAGGACGAGAGCGACGAGGAAACGAAAAAAGAAAGAATCGAGCTGCTCCCGACTCAGCGGCTCTCATATTTAATGATATACTCGGCCGTGCCGGAGTCCCGCTAATGCACGGACACTACAATATGCTCCTCTCTCTCTCTCTCTCTCTCTCTGTCCGCTGTAAGGGACGCCGCGTGCATGCGTGTACACCGTGCGCGATTCTCCCGTCTGCTTTTTCCATCGGCCGGCGTTCTCCTCTCTCGGCGTTCCACCGAGGCGAGTTAACGAGCTATCGAAAGTCGCGCGCGCGTCTCGTGAAAGTACGCGATGCATTATATATTAATTTATGATCCGCGCAATACACGAGAGATCGATATCGCAGAGACGCGCGCGCGCGAGTGGCGAATGGCTAAATCAGGCATAAAAGCGAAAAAAGAGAAAAACTCGCCTCTCAAGATAACGCGATTACGATCTGAGCGCTATCGAAAGATCATTGCTCGCCGTTCTCCCGTTTCACTGGGTGCACCTAAAAGAGTGTAATACGGAATTATATATTCTTATCTCGATATAATATTATTAATTATTATATCGCAATGTCCGACCTGCACGTACCCCGAATTAACGGTACAGGCGAGCGAGACAGACATCTCGTACACCTTGAACGGGATCCGAAGGTAAACCATTCCCCCCCCCCCCCCCCCGAGCACTTTCTTTCCGCGCAATTTCGCACCTACGAGTGAACTTCTCGAAACGTTCTTTTTCTCTTCGCGCCCTTTCTTCCGACTCCATTGGCTTTTGCCTTTCCCGGTGCCCCACGGTGTAATGACCTCCGCGTGAAAGAATAATCCTGACAATGAAACGCACTCCAGGCGATAATTATTCGAGGCCTGCAGGGATTAGTATAAGGGTCGACGCAAGATGTACGAATTTTTAATTACTGATAAAATAAACCGGCTATCTTCTTCCCACCGTCCTTTCTTCCGTGTCACACATGCCTCCCCAATTAAGAGGATCGGCGAACGAAACCGAACTCGTACTCCCGGAAACTATGATAAATCGGATCTTTTAAAATTCCTTTGGAATACCTAAGACATCGCCAGTGTCACACGCCAAAAACTTGCGTTGCATTCTGAACGTGTCGAGTATACAAAGAGACAAATTGATTCATTATGACGTTATAGTTGAAGATAGAGAGATTAATTAATCAAGAAAATGCCACGCGAGTTATGTTTATAATACAATTTGATGGAAATCAGGAAACATAAAATGGTTAATATATTTCTGTGATCTTCGCATTTTAATCTAAAATTATATTCCAAAAGCACACTGTTATAACGTGAAAAATTATACCCAATTTAAGTTATTTCCAATTACTTCGATAGGTCGCCATTGTGTGGGTTTATGTACCAAACATATCTTTAATTAAACTAAAACAATGGAATTAAACAAGTTAACTCGAGAAAATGTCAAAATGACACTGTTTGAAACTAATCATAAAAATGAATTAATTTACATTTTGACATATATAGAAATTAAAAGTAACAAAATGTTATTTAACTCAAGGGATTATATAAGTTACTCTTGGTTCTTTTGATTATGTAACAATGTATCTTTTATTATGCTTTTCAGTAAAACTTAATAAATATTTAATAAAATAGTTTATTATTATATTATAGTTTATATTATAGCGGCATGAATTTATCATAAACCTTGAAAAGATATATTACATAAAAGACGATCGTACAGAAATAAAAAATTAATTGATACTCTCTGATAATGATTATTATGAGATTTACTGAACACGCACATTGACTCTTCTGAATGCGTGCCCTAAGAGTTTACGGAATAAACGTGCGGAGAGATGCGAATATCAGAGAATACCAGATTTCTTTGATTAGTGACTTAGCGAGTCGGTGCTGGCGTGCACGTTTAAGGAAGAAACGAGGCTGGAACAAGAAGGAAAAGTAATCGTAACGGCAATGCATGCGCAACACGGGAGTGCACTTTGGCGCTGGCAGAAGGGGATGGAATTTCGAAAATAGACCAAGTCACCGGGGAGTGATCGCGTATACGTGGTTCGAATTGCCTCTGGTCACACAGATGTGTACATGCGTACACAGTCGCGCTTGTCCCAGGAGCTCTATAAAAGACACTTTTAACGTGTATGCAGGAAACTGATGCATCTGTAACGTCGGAGTTGTAAAAGTGATAGAAAAAAATCAATGCGTTACAACGGCAGCGGATGACGACGAGATATATACCATAAATCTGAAAGTATGCGATGCAATGCGACAACATTACGATTTTGCATTATGAAAATATTTTAATCTACTTTATATTTTAATTTCAAATGTAGTTCATAAATATAACTTTCTCTCTCTCTCTCCCTCTCTGCACGTATTATGAAATATTATATTACACTGCTACGTAAAATAAATTATAAATATTTGTAATATTTGTGTGTGGATGTAACTATGACGAGAAGGGGTATCACAATTTTCGACGAAAAGAGCTACAAGAATTTCGACGTGATATCAAAATGTCACTTGATGTAGTTAAACGTTTCGTTAGACCCGCATCATTTCACACGGATTCTTTTCTCTCCTTCATTAAAGTACAAACGAAAGTGAAGATGAAACCGGTCAATCGTCAAAGCCATAGCTCGTAGAATCGTCGTTACGATTTTAGCGCCGCTCGGGTATGGTTTTTACGATCTTTTACCAAGACTTTTACGAGTCCTGTCGTGACTCCACGATTTTTCTCGCCATGCGCCATCCGCCGTTTGTTTTCGTTACACACGCGTTCCATGCTCGCAACCGTCCAAATTTTCGACATACAAGCTCGAGATAGCCGTTTTATACGGAGAATCCTCATATCAAGTTCCGAAGTCACGCACATCTTGAGATGCATAAAAAGCAATGATATACGAAGATATTTTAGTGTCAGGAATCATTCTAAGCATTGAATCAGTTTTTTTTCTACATAAAAAAAAAGATTATATATTAAAATATCTAAAAGTTTAGCTAAATACAGATCTATAAATAATTTTAGTACACTATCAAAATAATTAGAACGCTCAATCTGAACATGTTCATCGCTATTCGATAATATTGAATATTTATAAAAATAATAAATTATATTTAAAAAAAAAACAGACAAGATACATACATCAACATAGAGCGATCATTAATTTATTTTAATTTATTTATCATATGTATATTAGATGACTTTCTCGTAAGTTATGTATTGTCATTGTTTATTATGACTGAAGAAGACTTTGTAAGTCGAAATGTCTGAGGGTATGTTAAGTTAGCACCCCAACTATAGTACTCAGGAGTTCTGATTAGAGTTCCCACTTCCTTTTGACGAGACGAAGAATTCCCTATAGTTAATAACAAGAGTTCCGCTCAATAAACACTCTTTTTACATTTTTTAAAAATGGGGTGCTAACTTTTTATCGAATTTCGAGGTGGAATAGTTCTGAGCGGCTTAATAGCTTCAATTTGCGATTGCCTAGAGTTCCTGATATATAAAAAAAAATTTTCAAATAATAAAAAAAAATTAAAAATGTTTGAAAAATTAATTTTTACATACAATAGTTCTGATGATAATTCCTGCTTCTTTTTGACGATACGAAGAGTTCTCTATGATTTTTAATGACATATGCGCTTAATAATTATTTTTTAATAATTTTTTAAAAATAGGGTGCTAACTTTTTAACGAAATTCAAGGTCGCATAGTTCTGATCAGTTTAACAGAACTATTTTGTGAATACCTAGAGTTCTTGATACATAAAAAACATTTTTGAA
>NW_017278534.1:1703758-1704358 GCF_001594065.2 Cyphomyrmex costatus | reverse complement strand
AAAACTGTAAGGTGAAAAAGCGATTGGACCAACGGTTTGCAAGATACAGCGACATTTGTCGGAAGATCAACAATTTTTAGAGTGAGTATATCTCGGAAACCGTTGGTCCAATCGCTTTGAGCCCTGATACTTTTCGACAGAACTCGCCGAGAACTGTCCAGAACTCCGATCAGAACTACTCGGTACTCCCAAAAATTATCACTTCAAATTTTTTTCCAACTCCCACATCGGAAAATTTTTTGAGAGTACCGAATAGTTCTGAGTAGCGCTTCTGATCAGAACTACTCGGTACTCCCAAAAATTTTCACTTCAAATTTTTCTCCAAGTCCCACATTGAAAATTTTTTGAGAGTACCGAACAGTTCTGAGTAGCGCTTCTTATAGTTCTCGACGAGTTCTATCAAAAACTGTAAGGTGAAAAAGCGATTGGACCAACGGTTTGCAAGATACAGCGACATTTGTCGGAAGATCAACAATTTTTAGAGTGAGTATATCTCGGAAACCGTTGGTCCGATCGCTTTGAGCCCTGATACTTTTCGACAGAACTCGCCGAGAACTCTCCAGAACTCCGATCAGAACTACTCGGTACTCCCAAAAAATT
>NW_017278534.1:1701016-1701482 GCF_001594065.2 Cyphomyrmex costatus | reverse complement strand
TGAAAAAGCGATTGGACCAACGGTTTGCAAGATACAGCGACATTTGTCGGAAGATCAACAATTTTTAGAGTGAGTAAAATTTTCGACGTGGGACTTAAAAAAAAATTTGAAGTCAAAATTTTTTGGGAGTACCGAGTAGTTCTGATCGGAGTTCTGGACAGTTCTCGGCGAGTTTTGTCGAAAAGTATCAGGGCTCAAAGCGATTGGACCAACGGTTTCTGAGATATACTCAATCTAAAAATTGTTGATCTTCCGACAAATGTCGCTGTATCTTGCAAACCGTTGGTCCAATCGCTTTTTCACCTTACAGTTTTCGATAGAACTCGTCGAGTACTATAAGAAACTCTACTCAGAACTACTCGGTACTCTCAAAAAAATTTTCAAAGATTTTCACTTTTTTTTAAACTTTATTACATTTTAAAAATGTTTTTTATGTATCAAGAACTCTAGGTATTCACAAAATAGT
>NW_017278534.1:1692536-1700733 GCF_001594065.2 Cyphomyrmex costatus | reverse complement strand
GGAACTCTTGTTATTAACTATAGGGAACTCTTCGTCTCGTCAAAAGAAAGTGGGAACTCTAATCAGAACTCCTGAGTACTATAGTTGGGGTGCTAACTTAACATATCCTGAAATTTGTATTATTGTACTTATAGTCATTAAAATGAGATTTTATCTATATTATATAAACAAACTTTAATTGCTCGCGCGCGTTAAAAAAAAGCATTGATATTAACTATATATTGAATATTTAGTTAATAGAAAAATATCGAATAAAAAATTATAAATAAAATATTGACTCTATACAGGATTTTAACGAATCATGTTCATTTTCAATTTTCATGAATATTTTTAATCTTGAAGACTTTGAGTCTTCGAGACAAAACTTAGGTACAGTAGAAAAATGTAGAAGACACATTTTTTTTAAAGATAAAATGATTCGATATATTCACGATATAATGTCTATTCATTCACTATAAATATATACCTAAACAGATAGTTTTTTAATTAATGAATACATTTTTACTATAGATACTAGAATGTCAAAATGTTTCGCATTTATATTTGCGATTCCTACATAATTATATTTATATTGATGGTTCGATAAAATTATTTTCACATCTATCTATTTAAATGTTTAAATACTTCAGCAAAACCGTTCATTTCGTAGATTTTATCTTCTTCCTTTTTGTACTGATTCTGTTTTTTAGCAAACGTTCTCATTATTCATTGGTTAGATTGGCACGAGGAAGACCTGGTTGCTTCACAAGGGAAGATCGTTGCGCAAAAATGAAAAATCGCTCGCGGATCGTTGATCAGGTGCGCCGGTGCGCATCATCGCGCCTGGACGCTGTTAGAATCGCGGTCGCCCTCAGGCAGGAAGAGAATCTCGTTTGTGGACTCTCTCGTAGTTATGGGGACACCATGTACAATGGCGAGCTGTTTTACATACAAGATTACAGTCCGATCCGTGACACGTATATCTCGTTTTACTTGATATCCGACATTGTCATTACGTTTTATTAACTTCTACTCGTTACGGATCACGGCGCGGGAAATAAATTATTAGTTCGCGCGTCTCAAAGTCCAGATAAAGCGGGGCGAGTACATGTATATGTACCTCCTTTCAGACAGATTGTGAGAAAAGAAAACGAGCGGTCCGCGCTCGTCCACCGAAATGTCGCGTCTCGCACGAATGACGAGAAAAGTTGCGAGATCCGTTCCGCGGATGGCAGAGATTATACTCTAATTTCGAAGGAGTGGCTGCGCTGCTATCTTTCTCGCGCCATTCGTCCATTTTTCATTCAAGTTCAATAATTGGTACATTCGCGAGCGGCCGAGACTCTCGTATTATCGGGGCACTAACGTCGAGACGAGCAATACTAATGACTCGCGCGCGAGAAGGCCGATCGAGGTGAAAATAAAAAGTCCGGTACTCGCTAGAATTATAACGAGCGTAATCACCATTATTTCTACCAGAAAGCGCTAATTAGTGATTTCGCGCGCGAGTGCATCCTCTGATGATTCCTGCGATTTCAAGGAAAATCGTACTAACGATGAAAGATATGCAATTTTTCCTTTTAAGAAATCCATCAAACAAAGAACGAGATGTAATAATTTCTGTCGTACAAACTCTATTGTGTCTTATCATTCGATACTTCATTACTGTATATAATTATATACAATTGATAGAGACAATCAAGATTGTACTTATTCCTTTTTAGGTGTTTCATTAAGAGAAAAAGTGTAGTAAATTTTAATAATTAATTGTTTGCATAATACACTAACATTTATTCGCGGAAATATCTGCTAAATAATAAATATAATTAAATTAAATTAATGGTTCTTGTACCAAATAAACATACGCGTTTAAATTTAATACTTAAATATTCAACTGCTACTGTATTCAAACAAAAATTTATTAAAATTAGGTATATTTTTCTCTCGCAGAGTAAGAATTATTACGATATACATATTTCATAAGAATAAATATACTCTTCTCGTTATTAAATAAAATGTGCTGATGTTAATGATTCGTGACGATTTTCCACTCCCTAAAATTAAGATAATTATCTTCTCTTCTGGGTAAACGATCTCCCGAGCGGAATCCCTCGATGCGACGCCGATCGTGTTTGAGTAACGTGCGGTGTCCAAAAGGAAGTGATTTCGGAGGCCACTAGTAGTCGTCGAACTGGGCTCGTGTGATGTGCATGGCGCTCGCACGTACCGATATATACCGAGACAGCTGGATCTGCCGGCATTGGCGGGTCTGGATATACTCAGGAGCACTTAACGCTATCTACAAAGGCTAATGTAGCCGCCCGATAGGGGAGGAAAGGTGGACGTGTTCTCCGTATATAACCCAGCCCAGACGGACATCAAGACGAGAGGAGGGCAGGGGAGAAGGGAGGAAACACGCATACACAGTTCCCGCTCACACTCTTCCCGTACGCACGTTCCTGATTTCTCAATTTTCGAGAGGATCCACTCGGATGCCGATTAAGCGTTTCACTTTGTCGACACGTACAAAGGATCTCCATCTGTCGAAACTAATCGACGAGTAAAACCGCTAATTAAGGATTTGTACACTGATTTCGTAACGTATTAAGTAGAGATCCTCTTCTGATAATAAATGAGCGCGTATCATGTTGTTGTTAGACATTGTTAGAATTATTTCGATAACATCAATTATTTTTTTATTATTCGAATCATTTTGAACTCTCTATTATGGGGAATACCTCTGGTAATTTTAAGCGATTTTTGTGATATATTTGTAATTTAGTTAGAGTAAATCATAAAGATATTCAAGATTATATACATAACTGAACAATATTCAGATAGACATTGGTTGAAATATTAGCAGATAGTATAAATCGGTGTTTCTCTATTTTCACTTACAAAAATATACGACTCACGTATGCAAATGCGATTGATTTTGAAAAATTCTATCTCCAACAGATTTTAATCCTCTTATTTATAACGAATAATTCGAAGGTAATAACTGCTTGTACAGTTGTAAGGTTCTTATATATATTGTCGACGCGCTCGATCGACGCGAGCAAATGGCAAATGCGAATAATTGACTCGCTATAAATACCAGACCGAATTATTCATGATAAATAAATCACCGGCAGACAATTCTTTTTTTTTTTTTTTTTTTTTTTTTTTTTTTGAGGAAAATTCTTCTCGCGCAGAGAGTCGCAGACTTCTCGGCACGAACGCGCTTTTACGCCTACACGTAAATCGTGACGCGATGATGATAACGGCATTCATAAATCACATTTAACGAAGCGTCGAGATTTCTTCGATGCGAAACCTCAATCACACAATAATTATATTAAACAAATAGGAGAGGGATGCAGGTACCGTTATTACGATAAGATAACGAAAGCACATGCATACTTAAATAGTGCTGGAATGTATACGATTCTCTCTCGCATATAAATACGTTATACATTTTTCTTTCGTCCTTCTTTGACCCGCGAGATCTGTATCATTAACCTTTTATGAGAACCGTCCGTCGATGAACGCCACTATCGCTCATCGGAAGTCCGTATAGATTTATCAGACGCGGCAGAAAAAAGGAGACGATACGAAGAAAGGAAGAAATAAGAACAATGAAGCGCATACACAATACGTTGGCCGAAGCAAAATTCAGTAAATACAGCTTTTTAAATCCCTTCGGACATTGACTTAACCCACTTTTGCATTGCGCAGGCAGATAAAATCAAAAGGACGAGAGAGCGCGCGTAATACCGAGGTCAATCGATCTAAACGAATTTCTTCTCACGAACTATTTTCCTCTGTATTTTCCTCTCTTCTTTCTCTCGCCTCTTTTGTCTTTCGTAATATTAATGATAATGAACACGATATAAGATCACTCTGCGATGTCGATTCAGTATTAATAATACCACGATGCGCGATAGAAAAAGTTGACTCACCGTTTCTGAGAAAACTCGATGGCGATATGAGATATCAATCTATTTATCTCTTCTACCGTACCACCTGACTTCCAAGTTGCTTCGAGATTTGTTCTTAAACCATTGTTTAACGGGAGAAAAATAACGATAAATCTATGTCGATGAATTCTAATTAAGAATGCTTGTACTACAATTTATGTGCGACTGTGAGTTCTTACTTCACTTCTATAATATCGATGAATCTATCCTGATGTGCAATCCTTTTAATAGAGACTATTAATAAAATACTTAACTTTTTAATTCAATCCTCGTTCACAATTTAGGTGTTTGAATAAAAATTTTTATTAAATTTCAAATATAAAGCCTACCTTATATAGAGAGCGAATACGCGACAGCGTTTAGAGTAACAAAAGGATTGGGAGAATACATTGGGATGGCTAAAATCGCATATACGATCGATAATCCATATATTTCGTGTTAACTGAAGCTCCAATATAACGGCGTTATATATTTGTTCTCAGCAGGAGAACGTTACATGGCGCGATTCACCCCATGAGCTCTCCAAATCGTGCGGACAAATTGACCCGCCCTCTCTTTATTTCCGATCGGCTTTTACACGAGCGGATGGACAACGGCTTTCAATACGGAGAGAGGTGTCGAATCGGTAGTGTCGTCTCGGAAAGAGAGAGAAACCCCAGGTGTCCCACGTCGAGGTATAAAGGCCTCAGATACACGTACGTATACACACACATACATATTATATATATTCCGAGGCTGGCATCTCTCTAAGATTCGACGTCGATATTTCCGGATAATGCACGCGCGTCCTATTGACAAAGGAAAACTGTCCGCTTTGCCGAGTTTATGCGTTAAACGATGCTTTCTCACACGCCATCGTCCGCTGGGCAGGTGACGAACTATGGCGATTAGTTAAACACCGTGAAATTTCAGCAAAATCACTCGATATTCTTCTCAAAAGACAGTCCCGCTCTCCTTTCAAGTGTATATCGATCGCAGATCGTTTATTCCAACTCGATACTTTTTTTCAGCTTCACGTGATCATATAAATCTCTTTTAAATGGATAATTCATCTTTCGATAGAGCGACGAGGTATCTCTCGATATAATCATAGGCAAAAAATTAGAGTCCAAAATTAAATAAAAAAGCTTTTAAAAATATTAACGTCGATCTTGAAAAAAGAATCGTCACGTTTTTTGATAACTTTTCCGATGCGCCTTATAAAATAATGTTGCTAAAATCGAGCAGGAATAGTGTTATTGTAAACAATTTGGTAAAAGGAGTTCGATCCATTGCGCTGGTAAAGGAAGGAGTCTCTCTCTCTCTCTCTCTCTCTCTCTCTCTCTCTCTTTCTCGTCTGATTACCAGGTGGAATTTCATAATGAACGGTATCTTTGCCGATCCCCAGTCGTTTGTTCGGCGTTTCGGAATCCCGTCGCAGCTGCGCGCTCTCGCACATCAAATATTTAGCCAAGGATTCTCCTGAGGCAGTGGAGACTCGCAAGGTCCAGGGATAAGGAAAGAAAGAAAGAAAGAAGGAGAGAAGGAAAGAAAGACGGAGAGGGAAACTGACACACACGTTACACATCAAACGTGCGCGATGATTATAAAAAAGGAGAAGCGAAGGAGACGGGGGCATCAGAAGCCTTTGGATATCCTTCTACAGACTCCTTTCATCTCGACAGACTAGGAGCAAACTAGGAGCTAGCAGCGAATAAAGATCCCGAACAAACATACGCGGCGCGGCGGTGAACTCCGATGTCGTAAGGATCGATTAACGTGCCGTTTGATCCGTAAATTTACACATTCGCCGGAGCTTACAGTGCAAAGAGAGCGGCAGAGGAAGCGACGCGAGGGTATAAGACTCATCCACGAACAACGGGATGACGGGATACTCTTCTTCTTCATCGATCGTGAAAATAATCGCGCGCGCGGTCTCACGTGAAAAAATGCCCCGCGCGTCGCGCCGCCGCGCCGTTACAAATCCTGCTCGAACGGATATTTTTATGGTAAATATTTACGCGCGAAATTGCTAGGTATTAAGATGCGGCGCGAGAGTCGAGGTAAATTGGAGCCTCGTCCTCGACTATCGCGTCCTTTTTCTCGAAAATCGCGTGTCCAGCAGGGGGATAAAGGGAGGAGGCGAGAAGGAAAGACGGGGAGAGGAATATCGAGGAACTGAAAGAAAAGGTACGAAATTAATCGCAGGTGCCTGTCGGACGACGAGGAGGTAGAGATTAACCTCGACCCGAATCTTTTGATCCTCTCGACGAGATAACCGTCCGCGCGCGAGCAGAAGGCCAGGAGGTGGAAGAGGAGGAGAGGAGCACTAGTTCTAACGGTTTCTACCGTTTCTCGTGTGGCCACGTCCCTCTCGCGCGGAATCCTTCATCAAAATGCGGCGTGCTGTCGTCATTCTTCAATATCTATTTGCCACTGAACAGTTAGGCCGGTTGGCTATTGGCAGCAGCGTGCTACTATTAACCATAGACGGCATAAATAGGTAGCCGTTTAAATCTTTCCGGTTCAACGGCTGTGCTCGAGCGTTACATACACACACGGCCATCTTTTATATTGGAAAATTCAGAAAGCGGAGCGCGATCGCTCCAACGATAAAACTTTAAGCTCGCGAAAGCCTACGTTCGCGTAAAGATGCCAAGGTAGATACATGATTTATGGCGGTTCAGGCCTAATGTCACGCGCTTGCGATCGCGATTAATAGGTCGATAAGTCGGTAACGTCAAAACGCTGAGATTGCTATTTAAGTTTATGTGAAGAAATTAATTGTTTCGCATTTTTTCGACCAAACATATTGTAATAATCTAGTAAATCATTGTTTCGTTAATTATTCGAAAATTTTTCTGTAGACAACGTATAACTTGCTGACGAAAAGATTAAGAGATCGCGAGAATGCTATCGGAAAAAAGCACAGCTTGTTTCGAAATGTGTAAACAAAAATCTATCGATTAATCCCTTTTTGAGTACAGGAATGTATCACTGTGATTTAAATCTATCTACCGTTCTCGAAACTTCTATCGATTGAGAAACTATTTTGCTTGAAACTTGTTCATATGTGGAGTTGGTACCCCTAAAATTGTTTGAACAATCTTTTTACTGAAAGTGTGCAAACGAAAATCCGAAATATGCATACATCTGCAAACAATGAGCGATCGAATGAGCTATAGAAAAATAATTTTTTGTAAAGCTGGTAGACTAATTTCACACACGAAGGGGCATCTTAAGTATTTAAATAAAATATATAATGTTAATGCCAATAAAGTGCCGACTCTCTGGATTTGCATAATATATATATGTATATGAATTTATTAAATTCTAAGTATGATAAATGTGGTGGTTAATTAATCAAATAATAATCATAACAATAGTCACAAACGCGTTTCAACGTTTCTCTCTTTTCAGGTCATCTTCGGTACATTATTAAATTCAAATTTTCACCTGCACATCCAGTATATCGACTCTTTATTGGCATTAATATTCGATTGAATTCATTCGAACCTTACTTTGTACAATTAATCTAAATATTTAAATTCTATTGCGATAATTTTTTATATTTAAGAAGTGACATACACGAAAACTGTAAAGAAAGTAAAAATGATCTCGTATCCTTTTTTAATATTAGATACAAGTAGGTATATTTTGTGAGAATGGATTCGACTTTCCGAGTTTAATCACCGCTATGCCGCGACGGTATTAAGCGAAACGAGTTGCCGCGTGTGTTCCCCAACGCGAAAATACCTCTCTCGTACGACGTATAGAAAACGCCGTGCCGCGTACCACGGCAGGCGCAGGCATCTGTATACGTGCGTGCGCGGCAGGAACAGGTAGGGATAATCCGGTCCTGTGCCTGCACGCGGCTCGCGCGAGTGCAACGTCGGCGCATTCTCGGCGAGCGGGCGAAGAGAAGCAGGCAGGACGGAACACAATGGACCGAAAACCGGAAAGAGGTACGCCCACTTCCCAAAAAATGGCCCGTCGCCGGTAAGAGAAAAAGAGAAAAAAAGAACCCACGACCATATGCGCGACGCAAGACGCGCGCAAGAAAGGTTTGAGGGCCACGACCATTGGCTAGATTCTCATGAAACTCGAGCAGAGCGGACGGACGGAGGAGGCAAAACTCTTCCATTCAACGACGAGCCGTCAACAAGAAAATAAACCTAGATCCATCACTCCCGAAGAACGAAATCCTGGTAATTATCGCCGGTAATTTGTCGTGCAGGATATTCTTGTTGACGCCGCGGTTTTTTTTTTTTTTTTTTTTT
>NW_017278534.1:1602590-1692410 GCF_001594065.2 Cyphomyrmex costatus | reverse complement strand
CGGTTTTTTTTTTTTTTTTTTTTTTTCCCAGAAAATACGATTCTTCCGGTCTTCATTCTTTCGTCATTAACAAGTCGTACGTATCCCATTACAATTTGATTGTAACAGGAAAAATATGATCGTTCATAGAGACCCTGTAACATAGAGTCTCGTCACGAGATTTTAATTAGTCCCGTCTTCTGATTGTTAACTTCAGTAAGCTACGGTAAATATACTCTTCTTTCTCGTTGTTTTGACAAAGCTACTCGTAATCAGACTGTATTATAAGGTTTCTACTCTCGATATAACGATACGATTTTTTATACTCTTAATTAAAGATGTAAAAACTTATAGAATGAATATGGGACTTTAATAATGTGTTTTAAAGACGAGCGAATTTTAAAATAAAGTAAGTCTGCCTCCAAAGATTTATTGTTGTTCGTAAATTTACGGCTATTCCGAAAATTCCATCCATCGACGTGAAGCCAGAGGATTAAAATGTAAAAAAGGATCGCACCATTACGTGCGTGGTGCGAAGGGCCGCGAACGATATCGATAATCGGAGCCAGACTTCTCCATTCGTCGCGACGGCTGCCACATTTATCTCCTCCAGTGACAGTGCGAAATTTATTCTTCACCTACCAACCAAAAGAGCTCTCTCCCCCTCTAGAACCGCTATCGAATAATAATGCAACGCAAGGCCCTCCCTGAATCGGCGATCGGATCTTCGTTTCGACGAGAGACGAGAGTCGAATATTTTTTTACCGAATTTATCGAGAGATTGTTATTTTTCGTCTTTCATTTAAGAGAAAGATAAATTTAACTCTTAATTTATATTACTTTTTTTTATTTATTTATTCTATAGATATCCTAAATTTAAATTCGTAATTGATTTAATTTCGTTTTTTCTGCTATCCTTAAAAAAATCAAAATTGGATCATTAAAATTGTTAGGATGACAAAATGAGTTGCTAGAATATCAAAACATTTCGCAGTATTGCTAAAGATTCTCACCAAATTGTGTTTTGATGGTCCAACAAAATTATTTTCAGATCAGATCTAGCTAAATTTTTCTCCAATAAAATTACTCTTCCCATGTAACAACCAATTTCTAAATGATCGCAATAATTGTCGTCATTACCAAGAACGATTGCGCATCTCTGAAATTGGTCCACCTGGTCTTTTTACATCTCATGGACACAATTATATTTATTTATATAAAATGGTATATGTGACCTATAACCGTGAATAAAGTTAAAAAAATATCCCGTTAAACCGTACTGACCCTAATAACTTGCAATTGTCCAGTCTAGGCGTAAATGCATCTACACAATGCTTTTGATCACAGTAATCGTTACTAAAGGGATGCGCGTGTCGATCGTTAAAGCAGAAAGTTAAAGCGGTCGGCCACGTGGACACAATGAAGCCGCGTTTACCCTCGCGAGAAATTCATGAGCGAAGAGATGAACACCATTCCTCCCTCCCGTCCATCTTGCTCACACTTGGCTGGGGTGACGAATGATTCTTTCGCAAAGACGATAACGATCGCTTTATCCTCCGGTGATGGCGATGATCGGCACGAGAGAAAGTACGATGAATAAGGAGACAGGAGGCGGTCTATCGAAAAATCGAAGATAACGTTTACCTACGTATCCATTCGTCCCCGATGTCGTTGTACGAGCTGTAATGTATGTAAATGCGAGCTGGCCACGCGAGAATCCGCTTATAAAGCGCTCGAGCATCGAACAATTAGGTCGACGAAAGCATTTGTCTCGCGGCCGATTTCGCAAATTAATATCGACGGCCACGAATATTGGCGATCGTAAAAGGTACCCGCCCGAACGTTTTAATTAAATCGGTCATCATTGATAAACCATCCGTGAATTCCTAATAATTTCACTGTCGACTTTGCACATCCAAGCGAATTACGTTATATAATAATAATAATAATAATAATAATCATCTCTTTATTGAAGTACAAAATTAACAAGAAGTATAAATAACTGTACGGTATAAATTAATGTACAGTAATAGAGAAAATGCACCTTAAAAGGTGAGGCATGATGCTGTCTTGAAGACAATTACAAAAGAATAATAAATTGCAAATAATATAAAACAGAAACGTAGTGGATAAATGCATTTTATATCAATATACATTGAAAAAAATGTTACACGTTTTAATAAATATTTCTTTAAATATTTGTAAGTATATAGACATTTATTGAATGTTAACATATATTTGGTTGATACAAGAACCATTGATTCGATTTAACTACTATTTTTTCATTGAGTAAATATTTATTTACAACAAGTAAATGTTTACTTACAAATATTAAAAAAAAAATACTTATTAAGCTGTAGTAATTTTTTGTTCAGTATAGCGAACGATTCTTTTGGAAATGATTACATTTATATGTAGGTAAATACAAGAGGACGTGACCACGTGATAAGTTTCTTATAGATTTCTAGGTGGGGAGACACCTTTCACCCCGCGCGGTGTCGCGATATATCCACGACGGAATTTCGCAAGCTATAAGCGCGAGTTGTACTGTCGTAATTATTATTACTGTATCACACAGGTGCTCTCGACCAGGCTCCCGATCGTTGTTCGATATCCCCGTGGAATCACAACGGCCGTCGTCGTAGCACCGCTGACTCAAACGATTTCCAACGTCTACTCTGAGAGATCGTGGTCCAACAAACGCACGAATGAATACGACTGTAACTCACGCCCCGTGAGTATTTCGACACGCTATATAAAAGCCGAAAAATTAACGTCTCTCTCTTTCGATGGTCATAACTCTGCGAGTAAAACTCGCGAATAAATCAAAATTACGCAACGGCACGGTTCGTTCTTTCTCTTTTAAACTGACTCTTCTTTTTCTTTAGAGTCGTCGGATCGTTAACGATGTATGCGCACGACGGGAACGCACACCGGGTGTTTTGTAAGAGAAATTTGATATCGAAAGCGAACATAAAGAAAAATCATGCGCGCTTAAACGCCGTCGGGAGTATCGAGATAATCGCGTTAATCTTGGAGCGTGATCACGACAAACACTTTTTGCTTTATACTTAGGTGGGAATGAGCCCAACACCCCTTTCTAACGGGATTTATTAATTCCAGCGGGATAATTATCAATTCCACCGTCGCTTGTGTAAGCGAACGTGTCGCTCGATATGAGGCAGTAAGTCAATCCGTGGCAGATGTCATGGAAGTATGCAAATAGCCGAGGATCCATTAAAAATTCCAGTAGCCATACGGGAATCTCGTATCGCACGTAATTTGTAGGCTGAAGAACGAAGACGCGCGCGGCTACATCTCGGAAACACATTGAACGTATCGTCGACTTTCTCGTAAGCAGATAAGGTGACGTTTCTATTCGTCTCGTTTAAACGGCCATGAAGAAATCCCCGATATCAATCATCTACAAAGATCTAACGATCTTCACTGAGATCACCGTGAGCGGGGCCGTGACGTACAATTTTAAACGACGGGGATTAGCAACGTATCAGGGGTGTAATTAATCGTTCGAGTGGTATCTGATGACTGTAACAAATGTACGGACGTGCACAGATAATGCTTGCACATATTAAATTGTAACTATACTCGATAATTTTTTTTTCTTTGGTGGGGGGAATACGAAAAGAACGATTTTGCTGAAGTATGGGAAAAATTTAGCTATTCAGATACAAATCTGAAAATAATTTTGATGCACCATCACAACAATTACGTAAGAATTTTAAACATGATGAACAATATTACAGGATATTTAAAAAAATTCTAGAAACCAGTTTGAGCATCGTATATAATTATGTCGATCTGTTGTTTCAATAAAATTATTTTCACAATATATATATTGAGAGAGATATAGAGGAGGGATAACCTTCATAAATATAAATAACCGGGGTCAGTCGAGAGGCTGACTCGGAAAATTGAATTTTCACGGGCTCGTCGGAAGCGACGCGACGCGACGCAACGCAACGCGACCATCTCAGAGATTCTATCTCGTCTCGTAAGTGTTTTCCGCGTCCAGTCGAAATGGAAGCTCGCGAATGCAGTAATATCCCCAGAGATGCACGCGCGCACAATGCACTCGTAGTACCTGCACTCGTCGGTCGCTGGCGACGACCACCAGGTAACCCTAAATCCCAGATGAGCGAGCGAGATTACACGCGGTTGCAGCAGCAGGACCTGTCGGCGTGGTCGGACATATAAAGCGAGATTATAATCGACCGGCTTGTCCATGACGACGCATTTCAAGGTTTTGTGGAACTTCCTTAATGCCCGGCATAATCCCGGATTGTCTCGGGATTTTCGAAAAACCACTGTTATTTCATGGATTTATTTGTCCCTTTTAGAGGCTTATAAATACGAAAAAGTAGGAAATCAAAATAGATGATACAAAAAGCGACAACGGTTATTTGTACACAGAGAGAAAAAAATGATTGGAACAACCATAATTTAACTATAATTTATAGTTATTTTATGGGACAACCATAAATTAATAATTGTTTTGACTATATGAAATATAGTAACCCGAACATTAAATTATGATCATAATAACCATAATATACTTTTTAGTTATTGTTACCACATGTAAAGAGTAAGCGAAAATTGGAAAAATGGTTACATTCATTGTAATTATGATAGCAATTACTACATATAAATGGTTATTCTATTTATCATCTATATTTCCATACTTTACTATACTAATATTTGAAATTATCATAATTTATAGTACAATTTTTGTACCGTTTGGTAGAACTATACATACATGGTCATTGTTACTAACATTACAGTAATAATAACTATAAAAATGATGCTCCTAACCATAATTATTTTACCATGCAATTGTAGTCACAAATACGATATATACTTTTCTCTCAGTGTATACAGCACACAATGCATAATATAATACCTTAATAATACGCGTAGAATAAATAAATAAATAAAGATTCATTATAATACACTGTCATTTTTAGCTTAAATAGCTTTAAATGGATTATGAATAAAAATAGATTTAAGACAATAACTTTACATGATTTGCGCCGACTTTTGGGTTATGCTTTTTGTCGAAAAGGCCTCTTTAATTCCCTCAAAATATTTGTAAGATATTCACGACGCGCTAACTCGCGCGACTAGATTGGCGCGTGCACGTCGAAGGTATGCACGTACGGGTTGCAGGTTTTCAAAGGACGAGCCAGGTGGTTGCACTACTTTCACTACGTCTACAGCGGCGCGCGGCGCGGCGCGGCGGTGCAGCGCTCGATCGAGCGACGACGCGAAGTCGACGCGAGGCGACGCAACGCGACGCGTTTTCACAGGGCCGACGGGAATCGCTTTGTAACACTTTCACGATGCAATTACACCAGCGGCGAATGTGCCCGAGAGTGTGCTAGAGCGAGTCAGTGTACGCACGCACGCAGCACGCACACGCAGACACGCGTCGATAGACACGCCAGTACGCGTCTCTAATAATACCAGTAATCATAATTAATTGCTCCGATCTTCGCCATGCCGATGAGATTGCCTCTTAGAAGCGCGCAGTAAAGTACGAGAGCTCTTCGAGGCCTGGGGACTGATCGTTTTTGGAGCGTGCGCAAAATAAGATCCGAGCGTGTAGGAAAAAGGTTGATTTTGTTGAAGTATCCAAAGATTCAGCTAGATCTGAAAATAATTTGGTTCAACTATCAAAATTATTATGTACGACACTCGAGCGTAATGACAACTTTTGCAATGCTATGCAAAAAGTTTCGACATTCTAGTAATCAGTTTGTGCAACCGACATAATTATACTTTTGATTATTCGAAGAAGATTATTTTCAGATCCGTGTACCTATGAAGTTAAACTTTTAGATACTGCAGCGAAATTACTCTTTCCCTGTGTAACGATGAAGTAAAGTCAGGTAAAGCCGGCATATAACGATAAGCCTAATAACAATCCTTTATCCTAATCTTAGATTATACTGTTAATTCTTTCCATTAAGGTAAAACGAGGGGATAATATTTCGGGTAACGTTTCGCCTCTCGGGTTTCAAGTGCTCCGAAGATGCCTTACGAAGTCTCTTGACGGCTGAAGCTTAAGTTTCATTAATTTCCACACAGATTCGCCCCTGGGAGCAAGTACGTAAGTACGTACATATACGCAAAGCGAGTGACGAAGGGAGATATGGAATGGGGGGCAACGCGATATCTCAGCGGGGGGCTCGCGATCGTTTTCGTCTAACGGTCCGCCGACGCGGCGATTATCGGACAAGATCTCGACGACCGGATAGCGCCACAGAGACAAACATCGAGGATCCGTTCTCACGTTGCCGGCGACATTTCCCCCTTTCCTCTCTCATTCGGATAGCGCCACAGAGACAAACATCGAGGATCCGTTCTCACGTTGCCGGCGACATTTCCCCCTCTCCTCTCTCATTCTCTCTCTCTCTCTCTCTCTCTCTTGCCATGTCTGACATGTGAAAGACGGTATAGTCGCGCCAGTCTGGGGCGAAAGAAGATACGGGACAAATTAGCCGCTTTTATACGCTGTACACGGCGAATTGAGGCTAATCGTGGCGAGCTAGAAAAGGAGGGAGAGACGCCGAAAATGGAATTACGCCCTAACGACGGAAGCGAGTCGATTCATTTATGAAATTGCGTAAGCTTTGGAGTCACGTCGCCGTAAATACGGGGGTTAAGTCGCTGCTGCGGGTGCCTATATTCCACGTGCACGCGCGATTAACCCTCTGATGCGCCTTGGGGTTTAAAGTCGTTTGGGATACACCTTTGTATAATTATACTACCACATGCATGCAGCTTTAAAGACATTATACACATTCCTGGAAATTCTGTTTTACTCCAATTTATCAGATTGCATATAATGTGAAGTTTATGTATTCGCGTTAGTTTAGATGTAACAACATATAATACGAGTGTCTATCTTTAAAAGATAAATATGTGTATAAAAGATATAAAACTGTAAAATAATATCAGATCCTGTACTACAGGAATAAGAGAACAATGAGAGTATTTAAGGACTGAAAAACACATTGCATTTGATATAACATTTGCCGGTTACGAAATGCAATAGCATTTTTACTTTGTTTTATTAATCTTGTTTTCTTGTGATCTGAATGTATACTTGTGAATCGAAGGGCGATTGGAGTCGTTACCAAATCGATTATATGATTATATCGCGGAACGAGGCCACCGTCGCTACTTCAACACGCCTGCGAACACAGCGGAAACCGTTTTGAAACTGTCGTGTTTTACGAACGCGCGAGAGAGCACGATTTTGCATGCGAGCCGCTAAATGTTACGAGTATAATGGTTAATAGACGGGTTAATGGTTAATAAACTAGACTTGTCGTTATTTTGCGTGCCGGGCATACTTTCTCTGTTTAGCCCCTTAGCGTTGGGATTATTTTGTAAAACGAGAAGGACATTCTGCTATACGGGCCTGTTAAATAATTGCGCGTTTTCCATCGTTACATGCGTGTTCTCTCTGTAGAACAGAAATTTTATGAATGTAAAAATACAGAACAATTATTTTATTGAAACACATGTGTGTATCTGAACATGTAAAAGTGCTAGCTGCTTGTAAAAATTACAAAAAAAAAGTCGAAATAACGGAAATTGCAAAAAGATCATGCCAACCAATTTTATTACTTATATCCGTAAAAGTATTTCTCTTTTTACTTTTCTAAAACACAATTCAGGTTTCATCGACATAAATAAATGTGTTTACTTAAAATTAAATATAAATATCGACTTCAGATTGGTTATTCCAAAATGTTCAAAACGGTAAGTATTCGGATGCATTTTAAATAACACGTACACCGCGTATGTAAATTTTAGACTAGACATTTTCGCACACACAGCCAATCGTCATTGGTGGAAAAACATTGTTACTACGATTCAGTTATGTTCGGAAACGTGGCACGTTCCGCAAACTCGAGATAAACACCGTGTATGGGATCCACGATACCTAGCTAGACCAACAACAGGTAGGAAAGCGGAGGGTTGTACTCCTTTTTTATCAAATGGTCGAAGAATTATCACACTTCCTATCTAGCAAAATGTTCATTGTCAGCGTGCGATAACGATCGATTCGCCCGTCGACATATTCGTGACGTGATCACGTCACGAAAATTCATTTCTCGCCGACCGATCTCTCGAGTATTTATGACCGTTTTCTGCGTCCATTACGTGAATTTATTGGGATTTAGTCAACAGTTTTTAGTCAATATGCATGACATACGTGCGTTATTTTCGTTCGAGTTAAATTATATACGTGTTTTTACGCTGGAAAAAGTTTAATAAAGCTTAATACATTTCTTTGAACAGTCCTAAGTAAATATATGTTGTTAGTAAACATTTACTTGGACTACTATTTAAACAAACACTTGTGAAACTTTCATGTTTTTTAGTGTATACAGAAAAGATGGTTTTTGTTGAATCATCAAAATAATTATAATATGATCAAAATAATACGAAGACAGTAAAACAATTACTTAGGATGTCAATAATTTTGCAGCTACGTAATTCTTTTGACGGTCCAACAGGATTATATATTTTCGCGAATCTACATTTAACTAAATTAATAATTCAGCAAAATCGCGTTCTTTCCGTATATCTCATAAAATATTATATTATTTGAATTGATTTCGAAACATCAAAAACATATTAAATAACATACACAATAAAGAGAGTTTTGATAAATATAATAATATAATATATTACTAAAATCGTGACATAATAAATATCTAAATTGATTAATTCATAATACATAACAAGCCCGATATTTTCGTCCCGTACTTTATTACAGATATCAATACTACTCATCACTATCAATAAAGCATAAAAAATGCACGATAACGATCACAAGAGAAAGTTGTTGATAACGTTCGTATGACCCTAATTCTCGAAGAAAATATAAGAGGGAGATTTCCTACTTCGGTGCAAAAAGAATAAGACAAGGTGGACACACACCGGTAACTCTAAACCGCTCGATAGAATGGCCCCGCGAGGAACCGCTTTGACATTTGATGGATTACGTAACGGAACGAGGAAGAAAATCCTCTCGCCGGCCGCGAGGGAGTAAGAAGGAACGAGCCGTCGCGGCCGAGTGTTTGCCCGCGTAAAATATTTGCGCGTAGAGTCGAGCTCAAACACGCCGTGTCCTGTCCTGTCATTTTCCGTGTGTTACACGCCGCCGCGCGTATTTGTGCGCCATGCTAGGCGCGTACCTCTCGGCGCGTTTGGACGCGCGCGAAAACTTTACGCTCGCGCTCGCCTGTGCACACACGCGTATTACCTATGTACACACGCGGACGTATCGCCGGGCGACCTTCGCCACCCCAAAATTTCTTTGCACAGCCATCGACTACTTCCCTTCCCGGATATATATTTCACTCTTTAAAAAACCGACCAGTCGGATTTCGTCTCTTCGTTATTTGTTTTATATTCATCGTTAATTATTTGGTGATTGAATAAACATCGAGCGATGCCGACCGACTTTTGCGATCTTAGAATTTCTTAGAAACCTTAGAGAGAGAGAGAGAGAGAGAGAGAGAGAGAGAGAGAGAGAGAGAGAGAGAGAGAGAGACTAAAAAAACTGACCGTAAAAAGGCAGGTTTCCCTCATAATTTTTTTCGTATTTATCGTTAATTATTTTATGTTTTCAGTATATTTTACGATTAAACAGATATTGCACGTTACCGAGTGAATTTTGCCACCCCGAAATTTATTTGCACGGTCATCGACTCTACTTCCCTCCTCGGATGTATTTCTCTCTTTAAAAAAACTGACCATAAAATGTCAGGTTTCCTCTCTTCGTTACTTGTTTTATATTTATCGTTAAATATTTTATGTGTTCAGTTCATTTTATGATTAAACAGATATTGCATGTTGTTGAATGAATTTCGCCACTCCAAAATTTTTTCGCACAGTCATCGACTACTTTCCGCAGATATATTTCTCTTTAAAGAATTAATTATAAAATGTTAGGTTTCTCTTGCGTAATTTATTTTGTATTGCCTCTAATTATTTTATATTCTCAATATATTTTACGATTAAATGAATATCGTGTACTGAGAGAATTTAGCCACTCTAAATTTTTTTTGTACAGCTAGTATCGACTACTTTGCTTCCTAGATATTTTTCTCTTTAAAAGAACCGACTATAAAATATCAGATTTTTCTCGTTATTTCGTATTTATGTTATTTTATATTTTCCAATCAAAATACATCACATATCTTATATACAATTTACAATCCAAAAGATATGATATCTATAAACAAATTCGCACTAATCGATTGAACGTGAAACCTTTAAATCTCAGGAGACAAATAACATAAGATGTCATTAACCACCAATTACATGTCTCATAATAATTACAAGAAACTTAATAGACCATGGCGTCAATTACAAGAATGCGCATCGACTCGACCGGATCAATTCGTAGAGAAAAAAAAAAAAAAAATGGAAGGAATTTCGAAGGAAATTCAGGAAGGAGTTCATTTGACGCAGTTACTCGTTCACTCAAGTAGAGTGCTCTCGAACCGTTTGACAACTTTTTCAATTTTCCACGATAAAACGCGGTGGTGCAACGACGAGCGCGAGGGAGCGCGAGGAAAGGCGCTAAGAATCGGAATCCGCAGGACGGTCGAAGGAACGAGAGAGGCGAATTAATGCCTTTCACCGTGATACCGATCGTTAATACCTCGCCGTTACGCGAAGTCCCTCTCCGTGGAGTATATATCGCGAGGTTTGTCTCATGATTCCGTACGACGCGACGCGACGACGCATCCACCGCGGTCTCGTGTAACGGGTCGCGTATACGATGCCAGTTCCACGAAATCTCTGGCCGCGCGCGTTATCTGCAGGCTACTTCAGGGCGTCGCAGATTAACGCTCGCGCGGGTTATCGCGATCCCAGCTCCCGATCCGTATAGCGAATCGCTATCGCGATATAGCGAGACTCTTGCCGTCACCGCATGAAAAACGAATCGCGTTAAAACGCGCATTCTTCCGTTAGGATACTTTAAGCTCGGTAACTTCACTCGGCTGCACCCAGATATTTTATCTTTGTTTTTATCACCGAATAGGTATTAGATACCTCGAGGGACACAGCGAGTCCAGAGACGGTCAAAATGACTTTATTTCGACGTTAAAGTGAAGATTTTCGGTTACTAAATTTGGCTGTTTGTTGACGTTGAAAATCAAAATTTAAAAAATCATCTTTTTCCGTTGACTTTTGTCAACGCTCCTCGGAACTCTGAGTAGAACACAGAGTCATAATTAAGTCATAGTGTTATCGTACAGGATTCTTTTTAAGAGTCAATCGCGTCACTCGATACTTAAAAATGAAACTCACCAAGTGACAAACAAGATCACGATAAACCGGTCCTTTGTGTTACCTATTGAGATTTCTGTGTTCTACTTGAGGAGGCTATAAAGTGATACCCTGGGTGAAAGATCTGAAGGCACGCAGCCTAGGAATTTATGCCCTCCGGGGCATCGTCAGCGTTACGAGAGACGCGAGGTGATACCGACTTGGACTCACCTAGAGAGCTCACTCCGGAATCGCTCAGCTCCGAGATCGTCGCGACCGCAAGGGCTCCTCGTTGCTCCGACACTTGTCACATATACACACGACGTAGCCCAGCGACGAAGGAAGGATTGAAGAAAGGGTACACGACGGTGACGACGACAACGTCGACGATCGGAGGACGCGACGACACGGGGACGGGGGGGGGTGTCGTTTATAGGCTCCCTCAGAAGGGCCTCGGCGAACGGTGATGCCGACGCGATTTCGCCGAACAGTCCGTCACGGTCGATAGAGGTGCACGGACGAAAGCAAGCGCCATTTTATCCCGTGCACTCGCGGCAACGCGAAAGGTGGACGGACGGCGCGGTGCACCGCGCGCGCGAGAGACGCGACGGGGAGGGAGAGCGTACGCGCTCCTCTCTCTCTCTCCCTCGCACGCCACTCCGACGCGAGTCGCTGCACCGTCGGCCGTAGATATACTACTATACGTACGATCACTCGAAGAATTCAATTCGCCGCACGACCGGATAGCACGACGTTCTCGCGACGCGCACACTGGATATTATCACCACTTTCACACTGCAGACTAATTTCACTGCCAAAGTGAACCGGCGCGACGACGTGTATGTATGTATATCTAGACACCTTCGGAGCGCGCTTCGCGTTTTTCGCCGTACCCTTTACTCCGATTTCCGACGAAAACAAGGAAAACAGAAACTGTATACTACTCTACGTTGTACACCTGTATCCGACGTTTGATGTTTATCGGAGTCGCACTACGCGCTTTTCATTCTCGCGCGCGGTCGGTCCTTTTCCCTCGATCCCCGCCGCTCTCTTTCTCCCGTGGTTGATTTTTGCCGTTTCTTTTTTTTGTTTCAATAAGTTTCTGTTTCGCGAGAGACGCGGGATAGGACGACGTCCGAGCGCGCGCGACCGCAACCGTCGTGCGCTGCGAGAGAACACGAACTGAGGCGCCGAGTGGCGGCGGTGGAGGTTGCCCGGCTGGTTTCGCCTGGTTTCGCCGCGTACCGCTATTCGGCCGTCTTACACTAGCGCCGCCATCCGAGCTGCACCCTCGCCACGCCGGCCATTTTCTCTTCTCCTCTCTCCGGCGGCGCGTTCTCGCACTTTCCCTCCGCGCCCCGCCGCCGCCCGTCGCCCCCTAGCGGGCATTCGGCCCGCGCGCGTCGCGTCGCATCGCATCGTCTCGCACGACGCCGACGGTGCGTCGCGACGCGGATCCTCTTGTCGACGTACCCAGGAGAGGGTCTTGTCGACCGTTCGTTCGCGCTATTCGCCGTTCGAGTATACGGCGGCGATGTTGTATCTGTATACTTTTCGCGAGATCATGGAGAGCAACGGCGGCGGCGGCGAGGTCATTGATTTTTTGAGCCCGTCAAGTGTAATCCGCGCACATGCGCAATAACGCCGACGGCGTGACACCGCCGGTCGTTCTCTCGGTACTCATCCGGAATGTCCCAGGCCACACGAATATATCCCCGCCGCTGACTTTCGCCGCCGGCACCCGCGATTTCGAGCTGCACGAAATCTGCCGCTTCCCGCGACACCCCCATCCCCGCGATCTCTTTGACCGTCGATGACAGATGTATTCGAAAAACAGCTGTTTTCACGCGATCAGTATGATATCTTATACTTTATATCTTGTACACTCCTTCACTTTAAATATTATACGCCTAAAAAATTAGTTTTTTCATTGGAAAGAAAGAGTATTTTTCAAGTCGATAGAAAATTATTGATTAATAATATCGGTAAAGAGATAATATTTTTATTATGTGATCAAATATCATATGTTCGTTATTTTCGCTCCACAGTATTTAAAAATAGCTTAAATTAAAACAAAATACGTGTGTATACCATATATAGAATTCGATTCAAATTTTAATTTAGAAAAATGGATAAATTGTGAGAAATGTTTTTGTAGTAAAATAAAAGTAAACAATTTTTAATTGTAATACCAATAAATTAAAAATCGAAGACCATTTTTTAGATACACCATATTTCAACCTGATTCCTAATCTTTCATCTCATAAAAAATCAAACGATGAGAGAATCGCAATCTGTATTTAAATCGAACAACGAGAAAAAAGCGCGAGATTTGCACTTTGAACGGAAAAAAATCATAAGAAGGGATCAAACGCGGCGATGTTATCGATCTTGCTTATCTGTATTATCGTGTCGATATTATCGCCTCTATCGTCTCTATACGGATGTTGGTTAACTTGATCGGAAAAAAACGTCGAAAAAAGCGCGCCTTACCTTATCGCTTTTCGAACAGGCAGATCAGAAACACACGTCAACCGTTTGAAAAATGAATCCACTCGAGACTTGACGCATAATGAGAAGACACGAAATTTCGATCGAGGCTGCTTCCATCTCTTTCTCTCCTCTCCCCTACCCCCTCTCTCTCCCTTTCTAGCCGCAACTGAATTACAATTTCCGATAACAGAAAGATTAGCGATCTCCGTCGATCCGACCCGATGCCTATATTCGTCGGGCGCGCCGGAAGCATTAAATTAGTTGCTATAATTGCGGCAGATACGGCAGAGAAAATTGTAATCGTCGCGGACGATACGAGTTATGGTTATTAGAAACTCGTAAACGTTGGATAGTAATAGTTCAAGCGATCGATATAAGTCTCGAGGAAAGACATACGCGATAGCTTAGGCAGAATTGCGAATCTTATAGTGATTAACGATTCTTGCGAGATATTGTATATTACGTAAATATATCGCTAAATGATAACGCTTTAGTCTAAACTCTAATGTGTAAAAAAATTCTTTCTATCCACGATAAAATATTTACTCCTCAAGTCGTTCTACTTTGTTTCAAACCGAGCTATCAGTAAAGATTTTACGAAAGATGGAAAAAACGGTGCATTATATATGTACAATTAAATACATCAGTTTTCTAATAAAATGTTTTGATTAGATTATATTATATGAAATATATGCATTGAATAACTAAGAAAAAAGATCTTTTTCTTTATTGCTTGTAATATTTGCGCGTTGGGAGAATTTCTGAATATTGCTTTCCTGCAGCATGCAATATTTAATCCTGAAAGAAGATAGGGAGGTCAGATGCAGACCTCAAAATATAATAAAAGAATATTGAAAAAGATAAGAAAATAAAAATAATAATACATTTAAATATTAAAACTTTTTCCCTACTGTGTTTCAAATGTGAATTTATCTTTATTTTATATATAAATATGTGTAACTCATAAACATTTCGATTTTTTATTTCTTTATCCATAAAATTTGAATATTTTGATTTGAATATCAGATTGTTAAATTAAAATTGAAAGTGCTGTGTTCTAACAAAAGGATGTATCATATTTATTAAATGTTTCACTTTATTTCTTTCTTTTTGTTTCTTATTGTTCTCACTATTTATTTAAGTCAAAATTATAATATATTTGATAATAAAATTTCATAAGTGACATTAGTACATTTCTCATAACAGTCTTAAATATATTTCTTGACAATTTTTTTCTTGAGAATGTTTGTATGTATGTACAACAAATGCTTCAGGATTAATTATTGCTTTTCATTTATTCTATCCCATTTTTATTTAAGATAACAAAATTATGTAATGTCATATTTTTTAATTATTAAATTGATATGTATATATTGTATATATGGATGTATCTAATACCAAAATTTTATATGCGATACAGAGTATAGGTATACGTATACATATACGTATGTATCGTGTATCACAGATTCGTTATCTCATTGTAAAATAAAAGAATTTTTTCTCACTCACCAATACGATCCACAGCAAAGCAATTAAACTACATCACACTGTAAAATATAAATATATTCAAATTATTACAGGTTATATATAACGCCCAAAATAGACTAAATATTAAGAGAAAAAATTATTATGGCGTGCAATGAATTTTTTTATTTACTTTCGTTTATCAGGAGACGCGGTAGTGTCTCCAGTCATGTTCAAAAACTACTATAGTTAATATATGAAAGATCAATATCTCCTTATTTTTGCACAATTTCCGCGCAACATCTTTTTAGACATAACCTCTTCTAAAACTTTATAGATAAAAATCTTTCTCCAATTCTTGTTCAAGTTATTCACGACGAACGATCTAAATAAACGGAAAAAGGTAGAGTGTGCTGTGACAAAAGTAACTCGACAAAAAGTCAATTACCTCATGGTTGCTCCGCCATTGCCTGATGCTTCTAAAGCCACTTCCTCCTCTCAGATTTTCTCGTTACATTCGCGCCCGTTCGCGAAGATGATTTATTTTGTGCGCGCTCTAATCATCGGAATACGATTATGTCGCGCGATACTTTATTCGACACTCCCGGGGCATCTGGTTATTTCGAGACGGAGAATTAACGCGAGAAAAGTATGCAACAATCCAATCGACGCGCGAGAAACCTCGCAGCCTTGATGAACGGCGACTGTCGTCTGTCGGACGGCGCGGTGTTCGTAAATTCGCGCGGCCAACTTCACGCACTAAAGAAAATTACCGCGGCGACGGCGCGACGCTACACCTGTTGCTCCTTGCTGTACTTTCGTGCACTCCCTGCACTTTAAATATAATATACATATAATAATTAACGCTTTATAACGAGCGTTATCCATTACGATATACAAACCAAAATAAATATACGAGAGTGTTACGATTAAAAACACCATAAACGTGTAAACATCCTCGAAATACGGAAATAATCAAAAGGATGAATTGTTTCGTCATTTGTTCTCAAACCCAACAGTACGAACCTTACAATAATATTGCTGCGATTCAACTCAATCAATGGTTTTATAATGATTATTATTCATTACGACATTCAGGCGAAAAAAATATTTCTAATATATAAAAGTATTAAGATCAAAGACACGATAAACGTATAAATATGGTCGCAAAATACGGAAACAATCAAAAGGACAATTATCTGTCGACTGTTCTCAGGTTAGCTTACTCCATTTTCTAAAAATTAGAAAAAGATAAAAAGAATTAGGAGAACCGATATTAAAATGAAACTACGTTGATATAAAAACAAACATGAGTGTAATTACTGTTGTTATCGTTCCAATTTCTTTGGTTAGATAAACCGCGTGAAACGTATCTATTTCATTAAAGTCTTGATACATTTACACAAGTCGTCACGGTAATTGATTAAACTTCATCGCTGTGTCCAGATTTTCCTATCTTGTCATAACCATGTTCCGAGAATAACAACTGGCTCGACCGTTGCCTACTGCGTCGAATGATAACGCGACGACCTTGTGTCCACGATAGAACGTCATATGACAACAAACGTCGAGCATCTTGTATCGCCAAATTCGTTACAGAAGAAAAGTAAAGAAACAATTAAGCACGTTCTATCTTTTGCAAATCAACGTTTAAAAAGGTACGCAAAGCAGAGATTATTGCATCTAACTACCCTACCTTTTCTTAGTGAACAGTTGTCATTGTGTGTTTGAAATTCGTATTGTCTGCGAGTTTTTTGAGAAGAGGAAATCTCATTCTAAAGAGATTGAAAATTGAAAGAGAGAGAGAGAGAGAATCGGTCGAAAAGTACGTTTTAAAAAAGTCTTAAAAAGATTAACTTTTAATCTTTAAGAGTAAGATTTCACTCTTCAAAATGAGATTTATTTATACAAGTTTTAAGTAAGTTTACTTATATAAGTTTCAAAGAGTGTGTATATTGAGTGGTCAACAGTGCTCAAATTTTATCAATAGATGTCAATAAGCGTTAAGAATAATTGATCCTCTTTAATTATATTTATACAAATTTAATTATTTTCATGAAATCTGTCGTTAATTACTTCATATCTTTTAGGAAATAGAATTCTTTCTCTTTTATTTGATTTATTCTTATCGCTCTAATTTACGCTTGTAATCATATTTTTCGCTTGTCTTTCAAGATTTAATAAATTTAATTAATTTCTCTCTCTCCCGCGCGCGCGAAATATCAAGCGAAATGAAAAGAAAACGACAGGTGGTAAATTAATTTCTATAAACGCTTTTCCGATTAAGACACGAGCTCATTAGTGTCGATAGAAACGCAATTAACGTCGGATGTGTTTTTCCGTGGCTTTAATCTCGAAAATTGGACCCACGGAAATTATACAGGTTTTGATCCAGCGTCCTGAACTAAACTAAGCGGCTCTTCTTTCGTAGTTGAGGCAAGGAAGGTAATCGATCGAGATCGGTTCTCTCTCTCTCTCTCTCTCTCTCTCCCGAACGCGTGGTTGCGGCCGTGTTGGCGCATCGCGTCGACGAGTAGACGGACGGCTATTTCCGCATGACATCACACCGCCCGCATTTAGGGAGCGTGCACGATTTTCTATTTTCTCAACGGCTCGACATTGGTGGCCCGCAAAGGCCGGCCCCACTGAGATGCGTCCCGATCAGTTTTTATTGCCTCCCTCGTTCCCCGCCCTTCACGACTTCCTCTCAGCGACACGCATCGCGTTCGCCGCTCGGAGCGATGTTCTTCCCACCCCGTATCTTCCTCCTTCTCGGAAGTCTATAATCATTTACCGCTGTTAGGAAATTCCTAATTTAGTGCCGTATGAGATTGCGGGTTTTTAGTTACACCACGATAATGTTAAGTGTTTAGATTAGATTGAGCTAAGCCGGCGTCGTTACTCATTTTTATTGTCTCGTCTGCGACATCCTTCCTCTCCTTCTTTCTCTGCGCTTCTGTCATCGATTCATATTTTACGAAGTAACGTACTGCCCAAAAAGGTTCATATTTCTGGAACGTAACAAATCGTGCGATTTTTCTTTCTAACTTACAATAAATCAAAGTGGATGTTACACTGAAAAAAAGTACTAAATTTTAATAAATATCTGTTTGAATAGTGCCAGTTAAATATTTACTAAAGATAAACGTGTATATTTATTTGGTGCAACAGTCACTAATTTGATTTAGCTGTTATTATTTTTCATTTAGCAAATATTTATTTCTTGTAAATAAATGTTATATTAGTACTATTTGAATAATTATTTATTAAAATTGTAGCTTTTCAGTTTATAATTTAATATTTAAAATAACTGATAAAAATCAAGTATGAGTCGAAACGTATTCTTTTGATTTATAATAGTAATAAAGGTAACTATACATTTTTTATGACAGTATAACGTCTTGTATTGCTATTTTATTAGTTATTCTCTTTAAATTTTAATTTAGTACATTTTTCTCTCACAGCTTATTAATTTTTCCGATCATCTGCGATGCAATTATTATGATGGATATAAGTATTCTAAATGACAGATGATGGGGAGCAATATTTAAAACGCAACTGATGGAAACAAATTTATTCCGAACACACGTCAGTGCAGCAGTGTTCTAATCTCGTAAAACGTCTACTGGCTCGCCTTCTCCTAATCGAGAAATAATTATATAAATTTGTCGGGGCGACCGCCGTCGCCGTCAACTCGCCGAAGAAATTCGTGCACGTCCGCGCGTCATCGTCGTGTTGCTTCTTCGAGTCTTTTTTTTACGCATCGGCCGGAACAATGGAATCGACGTCGAGACAAAGGAGCTGCTCTACTCACTCTCGTCCGGTTTCCTCCGGTACCGTTCGACCGGCGCTAACTCGGTTAGCCATTCGTTAGCGATATTAGAAAAGATCGCGCAAAAATAACGCGTTTTAAACGTGCCGCAGCCGCTTGATTTGCCGACGAAACACGCTCGAGACTCAATTAGCTTCAGAAAGCGAATGAATATTAAAATGGAAACCGCTTGCATGTTACTGCGTTGCGTCGCAAATCTATAAATATAGATTGCCACCTATGTTTTCTTTTTCAAATGCATGGTAATGCTGCATGTTGGTGAACTGGATACAACCAGGAAGAAGATATTCTACATGAAAAAATAAGTAGAAAATGTAGAAGAGATTTTTCTGTATAATGACTTTGTTTTCGAGAAAATCAATTTTAAATATTCGCCAGTGTGCATTTAATTATATTCCGACTTAATGGATCTCACTGTAAATTATTATCTCTGCTCATGTTTGTGTTTATTATTGCATTAAGTAATTGAGAATATTCAATAAAAGCAGAATATTTACGCACGATAAATTTTATTACTTTATAAATTGTTGAAAATGTTACCCATCCAAATACACAATTCTGCTCTTCGAAGTAAATTTTTACGTACGCTTTCTCTAATGTATTCTGGTGCTTTAATTTGTCAATTGAAGATGTTTTGGCTATGCAATATCAACTAAGAGTATCAGTCAAATAATCAGCAAAATGAGATAATATTAGTCAATATTATTTAAAAAATTTTTATGATATTAGCTCAGGAATACGCTCCAAAATTAACTGCAAAAAAAAAATAAATCAAATAATTCGGTTCATAATAATTTTATGCAGCAAAATAACTACGTTTTTCTGCAGGTTTAGGTCAATGACTTTTACGAATAAATAAATTCAAACAAACTTTTGCACTTATTATTGTTTGATCATATATATATATACAATTTTATTTAATTCTTAATGTTACTCTCCCATTAAATGTATAAATATTATTTTTTTTATTAAGAA
The DNA here is from genome assembly GCF_001594065.2 of Cyphomyrmex costatus. Classification (NCBI taxonomy): domain Eukaryota; kingdom Metazoa; phylum Arthropoda; class Insecta; order Hymenoptera; family Formicidae; genus Cyphomyrmex; species Cyphomyrmex costatus. The sequence continues at coordinate 1,672,348 of NW_017278534.1, read as the reverse complement.
TTAAGACTAAAAATTATTATAAATGAAAATCAAGAGAAGGATTGTGTTCAAATATAACAGATATTCAGACGTAATAATTGAACAATCTATGATTTTATATTTTTTTATTTTCGAGATATAACTCATCCATCTTTAAATTCGTGCCCAGCGAATATTAAAAATCGATTTTCTCGAAAGCAAATAAGTCTCGTATGAAAAAATTTTATTCTACGATTTCTACTTATTTCCTCATATAGAATTATCCCCTTCCCGGTTGGGACTACCAATTTACAAACGTCCTATATAATATAACTCGTCTAAAATTCGAATTTGATTATACAGGAAAATGAATGTTATTACAGATTTACGTAGAAAATTTAAGGTTAACGAGTTTTGGAGCACTCGCATGGAAGACGTATTAATGTCAAATCGGCGTTACATCGCCGAACAGCCTTAAGCGGAAAAAATCTCATCGGTATAGCTGAGGTAATTTATACAGTCGAGTCGTCGAAGCGAGTCTGCTCGCGCGCGATTTCTCTCTTATTAATCTCCACCGTTTACACCTTGGAATTCAACGATTCAGCGGAGCCGATTGCTCAACCCGTGTACACCTATATACCGGAGTCGCGACGCGCGACGCCGGCCATCCGAGACGATCTATTGACCGATTCCCTCTCGATAGATCCAATCCGCGAACCACGGAAGAGGATTTCTGCGCGAACGATTCTGTAACGACCGATTACGCCCCGTTCGGTATCCGTTGGCTCCCTTACGCGTTGTAATTCCATTCATCGTTCGTTACATCGGTTCGGTATAGTTGGACGGGCATCTGTTATGTAGGGAACAAGCATTGTCGGGAAACCATCGGATTTTGCGGAACTTGTTTTCAGATTTTTTTATATTTTTGTATTTTAAAAGTAGAAAATAAAATACGAAATAGAAAACGTATGGAGAGTATGAAATATATAAATATATATTAGTATCAATCCGATTATATTAATCGTAAGTTGTTTAAAAAAATACAAATTCATTCTTTGATCTCTTTACATACAAATTTATTTAAAAACCACGGTAATTATTTGTCAAAATAAAGACTATCAAGTTCATATTCGCGTCACCAGTCTATTTATAGATGCCAGATTTGGTCTCGGTATTATTCTTCTAGACGGCGTCGAGATCCTATCACATCCGGCATACAATTTAACAGACCTATTTAATTCTGTAACTCTCAACAACGATTTTGTTATCGTCATAATGTTGTGCGGATATAATAGAATATAATGCTTAAAAAAGGCTTGCAACAGTGATAAAACTGTCGTAAGAGTTACAGAAAAAGCCAGCTGATGTTGTATTGTTTGACTACGTCTGTTTCGCTCAATGAAACATTTCTTGCAAGGACGACAATTCGAAACAGTTGATCAAGTTGAGACAGCTTGTCGTGAGTTCTTTGCGTCTAATGGTATCGAGACCAGGTAGTTAGTAAACTGGTGACGAATGGTTATATTGAACATAGTGGACTCTATTGTATTTTGGGAGATAATTGTCGTGTTTCTGAATAAATTTGTTTATGAAAACCATGTTTGTATGTAAAAACTGAAGGGTATTTTTTTACCATATCCATTAAGCAATAATCGCGATATTTGTTTTCCTTCTTTTCCTTTTTGTCGAAAAGTCGTTCCTTAAATTTTATTTATTAACTTTTTTTTTAATGCACGTATATAAGTATATTTTTAGATTTTGTAAGATTTTCTCGATGCTTCTTATTATGTGCTCTTCGAGATATTGTAATATTCTGCGTTTCCACAAAGAGTAATCACAGTCGTCGTAACGTTTTCTTTTCACTGTTGTTCCTTGGTTATTCATGCGTTCCTAATAGCTCGTAGCATTGCGCAGTCACTGCGATTTTCTTCACGAGTCATGGCCGATAAATGATTTTTGCGTGTTACTCTGTTATCCGAAAGACCGAGCGCAGTTCGAGAGGACAACGATGGACCGATCGCGGAGCCTTGAACGAGGGAGCGATCGCGTCGGTCGATCGATTGATTTTTTCGTCACGGCGTCTGGTTGCATCGCTACTGCCCGTTGCAGGTGGAAGCGACTCTTTGCTCTGACCCGAAGCTTCTCAGAAATTCTCTCCAGTCATCGAGACGAATTCCACCGAAATGCGGGACGGACGATTAATGGCTTTATACGTTCCTTAAAATCTCCGCCGCGTCACAGATTAATTTGTGTTTTTTTCCTTTTGCTCCGCCGGTTTCGAAATTGAACCGTGTCATCGTGCTTTAATCATTCGACGAGAGGTTCGCACGAGTAAAGAGTCACAAAACAGAGTCCCCTTTTCTTAAGAATTCCATTTGTGCTTGTGGAGCTAATAAGTGCCTTACGTGAACGTGTTCGTGTATTATTGCATAATCAAGATGTCGTATTTCCCGTATAAATATTGGCTTTGGCAAAAATAAAAGTTAAAATGCATGTTGAATGTAAGGAGAGAATAACGAAGTTCTTCTAGGAAAAATTGGAACAAATACAAAAGTTTTATATTTCATTGTCTCAGTTTTTGCTTCCTATATGGTAAGAATAATTTTGCTAAAAGATTTTAAATTTTGCTGGATACAGTGTTTTGAAAATAATTTTATTGGATCATCAAAATAATTATGTTGAAAATAAAAAGTAATAAGCAATGCTATAAAAAATTTTGATTCTCTATAATAATCAGTTTAAGTTTTTAATAAAAATTTTTTTTTGATAGTCTCTAAAATTTTTCAGATCTGTGCAAAATTTTAGGTCTTTTAGCAAAATCATACTTTCCGTATAAGAAGCTTCGTTTACGCTTCTGCCATTCTCCTCTTGCATTTGATTTACGCTACGTTTTTTATTTTCAGAATGCCTATCATAATCATTGGTTTTTCGAGAACTGTAATGCGTTCTCAGAGCTGGAGATTAGAGATGACATTTCAGTATAGTTGAGGGCACATTCCATGCTTGAATAGCAATAATAATATAATCTAACTATAAATATCTGTTATCAATAATGTAGTGATACGGTTTCTCGAAAAATCATCGGTCACGAATATCACGATATGCGGATGTTTAGACGAATATATATCCGGTTATTCGCGCCATTCATGCGTTAATTTATGACTTTGAAATAAGGAGAAAATAAGGAGAAAATTAATGATGTGAGCTAATATTTTCACTAGAAAATTTATAATTTCATTGGTTAACATCGAGTAAATTTACTCACTTTTGTAATTTTTATCTTGTTTCGAAGTATATACAATCAACCCCTAAGGGTGCGTTTCAAAATATAACTATACAATAACTAACACTCCTTTAAATTCTTCGAAATAGAATTTTATTCTAAAACGTGAAAATTTTTCATACAGCATAGATCTCCAAGACACGTCCTAAAGATGTTTGAAAGGTGTCTCTACGTGCTAAAAGCGTTCCTTGAACGTCCATTGTATGAATAAGTGTGTTGTATGGACTGAGTCAGTCTTGAAAAAGAATGACTCGATTTTCAATTTTTAAGAGTGAGGTACATTCTAGAAGTTTCAGAGAGTTTTTACATCACGTTAAATATATTATAGAATTTTGGTTAGTTACATTTTGGAATCGCTCAAAAGTGACTTCGCTTTCGGGCTGTAAAAAGGTGGGAGAACCGGCGTGATCTGTGCATGGGAGACGAAAGAACGGAAAAAGGGACACATCGATCGGGAAGTAGGTGGACGTGGTGTGGAAAATAAAAACGAGATAGGCGCAGCGTTACACGTGAAATGCACGGGTCATAAAAAATCCGAAGCGCAGGTATAAACCGGCCGATCTACAAGTCCGCGCACGAGGTCGATCCTAATCTCGCGCTGCTCGCATGGCAGTCCAACGCACGGAAAACCAAAAAGATACCGTCAAGAAGAGGAGAGCGGGGACCCGCTAAATTGCCGGGATTCGTTAGAAAATCGCCGGTATGCGGTGCCTCACGCATCCAGGGTGGGAAGGGGGGACCCAGGGAAGATATTAGAGCCTCGCAGGAATTTCGAGTACATCGCCCGCGGCATCAAGATTTCTCAACCCTCTCGGCTCTCGTTCGCCATGAGAATCGGTAAGAATTCACGGTAAATTCGAAAATCATGTTGATACCAGCGATGCCCGCCACGCCGATCGCAATAATCCAGGACAAGTTATTTATTCACGAATAGTGCGTTTGATTGATTTTCTCCGCGACTTCTTGTGATTTCAAAGCGATTTCGATTTTTTATAAATTTGATTCGAAGTGATTTCGAACGATTTCGTACGCTCTCAAGTTTTCATTTTATGTTTAATTTTCCATTTGACATTATTAACTACGTAACTTCAATGTATTTCTTAAAGATTTGATGTTGAAATGACTTGAACTGAATAGTTTTTATTTAACTTGATTTCAAATTGATTTCAACGATGAATGCTTGACTGATCGCGTGAGTGAATAGTCCCTCGATCGAGGATTTCTGTAATATAAATGTTCCCATTTGTTCTCCTTGTGTTTTGAAGGCCACTCGTTTCCTCCGCTACCATTTTTGGACGCCTATCATAAACGTCGTACTGCTGCCTGGTACTTCATTGTTGATTCATGCTTTACACCGACGTTTTTATTTCCGCCGCCGTTCTATAAGAGACACATTCGTCGCAGGCGACTGACAATAAAAAGATACGAGAAACGTCGTTCCACCGTACGTAGCTTACGAGGTAATTAATAGAAACGAGAGTTTAGCTCGTTCGCTCGTCCATAAACTGCGACGGAATGTCACAAAAGAGAAAGAGGGAGAGAGAGCGAGATAGAGACCGAATGACGCATAAATTTCACGTTGTGCCGCCGCAAGTTGCATATACGCACCCTCACGCGAGGATCCCGCGAATCTTGCAACGCTGTCGCATGGTTCGAGTTAATGATCTCGGTAATTGAATAAATGCGGAAGGCAATTAGTTGCGGCGCCGAGACGCGCTTTAATGAGCTGCTGTCTAAATCACCGCGCTCGACTTACTGCAAATTTAATCTAGAGTTAATCGGCATTTAATTTAAATACTCGCCTCGCGTAACTAACAGACTTATGTTTCTCATCAGTCGCACCCATCAGACGCTCGATCTAACTTCGCGTTAATTCGCAATATTCGGCCGTCCGCGGTCTAATTAGATTCGCCGATAACTTGGAGGTCACGTGTACCGAGAGATGTAGCCACGCAATTTTTATTCAATCCACTGTCAAACAAAGCAGAATTTATTACGCTTAACTCAGAATGAATATTGTGTACCTCTTTGTACAACTGTAACGAACAAAGCGCGTACACGTGGTAACAAATGCAAGGTTTAAAGTTGGAAAAACAACAAAAAGAGAATTGCAACGCTGTGGTATTGTATTAGAAAGCAATATCATTGTCACGGTTTTATTTTTTCTTGAATCTGGCTTTCTTTGCCGCCACCGCGGTGTTGGGTGACTTTGGGTTAGCTTGATTTTTGTGTTTCTTGCTTTCGACGTGCTGAGCGAACGTGGTCTCCGAGTTTAACGATAGATTGCATGGTGCGCAGTAATACTGTCCTGCGAAACGAAAAGCAATTGCACCAGCATTAGTTATAAAAAAAACGATGTTTCTTTCCTAATCTTTATATACCGTAATGATTTTTTTACCTGATGGTGTCCGATAAATAGAATAATCTATAGGTTCCGCGATGCTAGACGTGTTCTCGTTTTCAACTGCTGAAACAAAAACGTGAAAATTATTAGTAAGTTAATACGACTGTATATATATACATATATATAAATATGATGTTTATTTTGTTGGCCTACCAGGTTCAGGTATAGGGAGTCCATTGAGCCTGAGCATCTTAAAGTGTCGGGCTCCACGTTTGTGTGTTTCCAACTGATCCTGACGATTAGCTGAGACTCCGCATAAATCGCAACGCAATGGCGTAGGGTACGGTGGTGACGTGTACAATGATGGTACCGCAGCTGGATTCGGCACAGTAGCTATACTATCAGATACAATCGGTGTCACAACCGGGGCGGATTGCATGTCCGTCTGAAAGGCCATTCCAATTCCGAAGCGACCTGTCGAATCCACTTGACTATATTGGTTTTGACTTGACAGCTTCTTTGATGGCCTGTGGATGGCAACTGTCTTATTATTATTACGACAAAAGTAATTGAACTCGATCGTTATGCTTGTTACGCTTGTTACTAAATAAATTAAAATAAAAAAAATCATTACGCTACCGTATCGCTAAGTAAGTATTATTAAAGAGCTTGAATGCAGCTTCGTACCTCGCGCGAGGTCCGCCGTTCGCCGCCCTAATGTGCTTTTTGCCCGCGTAGTGTTGCGTGGCATCAGTTTGCGACGTAAACCACGTTTTGCATATCTAGCAATGTAGATTGTATGCGAGGTACATTAATATGCGATTTACGTATGTAAATACATAACTGTAGACGAAACATTGTAGGCCTCTTACATCACAGTAGTTTTGCCAGTCGTTATTGGTCGTACTGCTCACTTGGCCGTCTTCCGTTTTCTGTTTTTTAACGCTCTGATTGAGAAACATCGATACTTTTTTCTGATGCGGTTTGCCGTCATAGTGTAGTTTCGCTTGTAACGTAGAGTTCATCTGCAAAATACGATATAGCCTCGTCGATATATAATGTTAATAATTTTATCGACACGAGATCTACGGTCACAGAATTAGTCTCGAAATAAAACTGAATTATAATAAAGAAAACTCTCTAATTTTTCGATTATCAACTGGGTCTTACGACTGCATTGCACAGATCACATTTGAGCGGTTTCATCAACGCTGATAATTCCCTCTGTGCGCTCGCCACTTTCTCTGAGAAATATATACATAGAAATTACACACATTAATAGTTTATTTTTCATTATTTTCAATTTAAAAAATTCTCTAATTACCTGCGTCCTGTGCTGGATCTATAAACTCGTTTTTGCGTTTGTAAAAGTTTTTGCTCTTGTTCTTTATTGTTCCTACTGCGGGAGATGCTACTGGCGCAGTAGCTGAACCCTTGTAAGTCGGATCATACCATGGGGTATAAATTTCCGAAATATCACTATCGGTCGGTATCCACCACGGAGGCTGGGTTGACTGCTGTCCAGGAGTTTGCGGTTGCATTGTTGGATGTAACATGTATGGACTTGGTGGAATGGAGTTCGCCGGGAACGTTCCATCAGTCGCAACCGCCACCGGGGTGACTATCATCATGTTCTCGCTTGTTGCCGGTTGCGTCGTTGTTGATTGTGCATTGCTGTTTGAGGATTTGTTTGCAGAAGATAGCGGTGGCGGTGGCGGAGGAGGCGGTGGTGGCGGTGGCGGCGGTGGCGGAGGTGGTGGCAGAAAGCTTTCGAGTCCTGTTACGAGAGAGAGAAGATGGTAAATCAAAATTTCTAAGTCATCTTTGTGCTTATAAAAGAGAAAGAAGGGGATCTTCGACCGGTATACAGTGATATCTATATTTTTTTCATTTTAGGACGCACAGGAATTTGTAAAAAGAATCGAAACTTACAAATCATGTGACACCCCGCAGTTTCACAGCGGGTAATTTATGACATCATTGTCATTCTTATATTGTGAAAACATTTTTTAGTGTCCTACAACTTGGTCAACTTAATTATTAATTCTGCAGCGATACGCATGTTTATAATTTGTATTCTATTTGTGTATCTATATACTTATTTTTGTCAACTAATACCACATTTTTTACTGTTATAACTTAATTGTAAAGTATTGTGAGATGACGAACAAAGAGAGACTAAAAGGAGCTTCTTTAACTTTCGTCATTGGTGTTGGACATGTTTATTAGCGTTCGGATTTACAGTGTGTTATTTTTATCATCAAAACCCTACCGATTCGTCAAAATTTCACAGCGCAGCGACCTATGAAATTTACAATCGTGATAATGATCGTGGACTGATGATACGCTTTCGGCAAGAAACATATAGATAAGTCAGACGGCGCCGTTAAAAGGAGATGCCTATCGCGCTCTTACAATTTATAGAGGAATCGTATTTAATTGCACGCGCACGCTATATAAACGTCGCGTTAATTCGCGCGGCTGGCTGATGCAAAGACCTACGACATTATGCGATAATACATCTCACGCCCAGACAGCAGCGATACATATTTAGCTTATCACACGTTGTTGCGCTGCAGTGCTGACGTAATTTATTTTAACATCCGTTTTACGTATGTAGCAGCTCCGTGTCATCAGTGTTACTCACACAAACATAGTATTCATAATCAAGTCTTATTTCAAGGTAAGTTCTTATCACAAGTATGCGTGAAGATGTTATATATGATTTTGTAATGGACTCGTGATATCTTAAGATTGTAATTAAATGATTTTAAATATAAAAATCGACTATACTGATAAAAATTTTTCTAAATTTTTGTACATTTTTCAAAAATATTGAAAAGTTTATATTCTGTGAATTTTTCATATAAGTGAATTTTGAAATATTAAAATTTCATATTTTCTAAATTTCCGTATTTCTAAAAACATAACAAACTTTTTCAAATTCTATAATATTTTATTAACAATCGTATAGAATGCAAAATTTTATAATTAGAATATTTTAGAATTCACATATACGAAAATTTCTAGAAAATATATAGTTTTTCTTAGTTCTTCTGAAAAATTTCGAATTTGTATAAAAAATTAGAGAAAATTAAAAAATATATATATAAAATTATTCAAAAATTCTGAAAAATTTTTTAATTTATATAAAAATTTTTATATCAAGATAAATATACTAGTCATATAAACAAACTTAAACTTGTATCACACTATGCATTAGAAATTAAAGATTACAATTGGAGATTAGAATTTAATCAATCAAAATGAATTCTAATTAAAAATTTTAATCTCCAATGCATAATGTAACATGGGCTTTAGCCTCATTTCTTTATCAATATATATTAACTTAATCTTGGTTTAACTTATTCATCTTTTTCTATAAATTCTTAAAGCTAGAAAAGGATAAAGAGTAGGTCAAACCGAGATTAAAGTTTAATCTACATATAGTAGAAATAGATATTATGTGATCATACTGATTATGTAATCAGTATACAAATTCTGTTCATGACAAAATATGTTGATCATATTTGCTTTAGGAATATTTTACTTTGAGAGAATCAAGTGTTTTTTATTAAAAAAAAAAACTGACAAACTATTCCACGGTTAATAATTAGAAAATTACATAATTTCAAACATTATAACACAATATTTTGAATATCAGTATTGTGATTTCGTTTATACATATATTTGCACTTGATATTACCTTCGGTTTGTTTTTTTTTTTTTTCTTTACAAAAACATGCTCCAAAGTCAAAATATCAACCGAATACTCATTTTACAGAATCAACAAAACGGTCGTAAATACAGTTTAAATTTCGTTCGAGCATAATAGAAAACCAAGTGATAGATTAGATCTGCCATAACGTAGCATTAAGCGATCGCATGTACATTGCGTGACCCATGTACTCTTTGACGTGCGGTGCTCATCACAATTTACTCGTCAACATACACACATACATGATAATTGTCTCGTCCGGCGAGTCACGATCCAGCGGTTTCGGAGCTTCAAATAATGCCGATTACAACAGAGATCGTGCGCTAATTGAGATAATCTTTCAAATCTACGGAACCACGTCCCGAGAATCGACGAAACATCCCCAGTAATTACTTCCTTCTTTTATTTTTAGCATCGGATCCGCGTTGTCGTTACAGATTGCACGTTGTTGCAAATAAGCGAACGAATTTGTCGTTGCGAGGGGAAAAGATCGTTTCGAGGGTGACACATGACTCACCTGGCACTTCTGGATTCTCTATGACTTTGGTGCTGGACATTTTCCTGCCTCTGCGAAGATTATATTCCAACCCGTTATATCGTTTCTGTCGAGCTCGACGGAGGATCTTCGCTGCGGCTCACGTGGAGGTCGCGATTCCGCGCCACTGCTTCCTCCTCGTCGTCGTCGTCCTCGTCGTATCCGTTGATGTCGTTTCGTGCGCGTCACCGTTCCTCGTCGCGTAACGGCACGTAACGTCACACCGGACACACTGTGTCTCGCACGTCGACATCGACTGTCGCTTGTCCAGAGCAAAAAGTTTGGTGAGGTTAATTCAGCGAGTTTGACACAAGCCACGAGCCGACGACATTACGCGAACGCGTGATATCGACCCACGACGCAAGATGGCTGCACGCATCGTGCATCGTCATGTATGCCGCGCGGAATCGCCGGGATCGAGACTCTGTTCCAAGTGCTCCATGCAATTATTCCAAAGTCCGAGTGCTTCGACGACCTGACTGCCCGTTGCGTATGATGGTGAAGAAGGTTCGATTTTGCTGACTGGTACGGTTAACCACCCACAAGTTCACCAGTTCATCAGAACGATGGACGACGAAATAGACGACGAGCTGCTCCAGGGTTTCGAGGAGAAAATCGCCAGTGGCTACAGCATGATTGGGCGGTTAAAGCTCATGGATAAGATCGATGGGATTGATAAATTGATACGGAAGATTCAGCAAGAGATAAAATTTCTGGAGAAGGTAAAAGAGATACTAATTAAATTTCGTGTAGAAATCATGGGAGAGAACATGGATGATTTCTAACAATTAAAGACACACCTGACTGAGCTGACACAGAGTAACAGTGAATCCTTATTATTTGATAACGTTAAATAAAGATGAAATGATCATTACAGCTTGGTTTTATCAATATCAAAATTAACTTTAATATATCTTAGTTCAATTTATTCTATACTTTTTTTTAATTCTTAAAATTCTCATTTAAAAAATTGGGAAAAGTTAGCCTCACATTTGTGAAAACTTTATCTTTCTAAAAATTAGAAAGATTTCAATAATTGTAAGATTAACTTCAATCTTGAAAGAAAAAGATAAACAGTAAGTTAAATCGAAATTAAAGTTAACCTCAAATTAAAATTAATTGATAGAATCTAGGACTGTTCGTTTTAGTCAAACTTCTTGTACGATTCAACTTTCCTCATTTTCTTTTCACTGAATAGAAAAATAATAGATGAACTATGTACACATTTAGCTAAAAAGAAATCTCTTCTTATATCTCTTGAAATGTATCTTGTGTCTCTTGTTAGAAAGCACCAGAATGTTTCTAACGAATCTATTGCAATCTGGAGTAATAGTTTCACAGTTAGGAATTAATTTTTCTCCATCTGGCAGAGTAGATTTTCAGCATGACAAATTAACAGATTAATAACTTGATGCTTTTCTTACAAAGGTACAATGTATGGGAAACTTGAAGAAAAAACATCTTCAAAGCTCGAATCTGACTCATCTCGATGCTATGGTGGCTCGATTATCCTATGCAAAGGATCCCATCAGTGTAATGAGACCATTCAAGTATCAGAAATCACGTCTGGAAGTTGATATAGTATGTAATAATGGCGCTTCATGGGTGAAGATTATAGCAAGAAACGCTAAAGCATTAACTCTGATATCTCTTGGCAATGGAGAATACGGACAGAAATCTGTTTTGGACCAAGCCAATTCGTACCTTGTATGTAGCAAGTGTCATCTGCATCATTATAGACCACCAGATGTGATATTTCATTTTGCTTATGGCGTAGAGATTCCGCTGGCCTTGCAATTGGAGCAAATGGGTATTATAGTGGAAGGAGATAGGATAGATACAAACGACGAGAACTTAAACAGTCAGTACAATTTATCTCTGATAAATGTTTAAAGAAAATCAACTATGTATATTGTGTATATATATATATATATATATATATCATATAAAAATAATTTGTATACTTATTGTTTAATGTTTTTTTTTGGAGGTAGAACAAGATGAACTGGATTTCTCCAAAGGATCTACAAGCAATTCTGAAAAGGATTTAGATGTGGATTTTCAATCGTTAAATACGTCTGTATTGTCAACTGAAATCAAACTTTTAAATCTCGATGTATCGGCACTTTTGGCTTATGTTACGAATATGGCTAATGGATATAATAATTACGTTTATCGGGAACCATTACTTACGCAACAAGCAGAAATGGAAAGAAAACGTCCCATAAAACCGATTCTAGAAAATTTGTTTCGGGACAAAGAACTTATAATCTGCCGGACAGCATATAACAATTTTATGAATATCATCGATGTTATCGGTGGTCCGAATGAAACGCAGCGTGCGCAAGAATTATTAAAGAGAGTCCGAATCGTTGACGATGTTACCACTGGTCGGATTATGGAGCTCCGCTTGGGCGGTAAAATTAAAGATCGATCGCGATTGATTTTTGCAACGGGCGAAAGTATGAAAAGCATTACAGTTTCTGCTAATGAAGGGTTTGTAAGAGCGGCACGCATGCAGGTGAATATATTCAGCATATAAAATTGTTTTACTGTTCATTGATATATAATGTGAGCAATATTATAGATATTATATTTTTTTCAGGGCATTGAGTGTACAGTTTTCTTACATGAACCACGATCTCTATCAGAAGTTAAAGAAGGTAACGCAACAAGTATAGAGTTATCTTGATATTATTCAGAATATCTAGGCAATCATAAAAAAAATATATACTAGTATTAAGCATTTCTATTTTGTTAATTTATTGTATTAATTTATATATTTATATTCTACAGTATAAGACGATATTTATATGTTATTTCTGAAGAAGCTACTGTATTTCATCATTGATTATCTGAACGTTGAATTTGTTAAATTGAAGCTCCATATTTTCTTGAAATTCTGCAAAATATAAAATAAATTGTTATTACATAAAAAGCAATGTGTAAGATTACAATATTTAATAATACCATCGATAAATTTGTTGAAATGAGGATTTCTTTCTTTGGCCATCTGTATACATTCTTTACTCTTCTCCCTGTTTCTGAGATACATGTAACATTTAGCGCTGTTCAAGAGAGCTTTTAAGTTTGACTCGTTCAGTTTTAACGTCCACTCGCAGTCGTGCAAGGCTTTTTCGAATAATCCGAGATTCATATGTGACAACGCGCGATTATTCCACAATACAGAAGAGTCTTTACGTTGTTCTAATGCTTTGCTGTAATAAGTCACGGCCTTCTCGTAATCGCCTTCTTTAAATGCACCGTTTGCGATTCTCTTCAACGTTTCCGCCCGTTCATTTCTAATTTTACGTTCTTCAGCTCGTTTTTTAGCATCGTTTTCTACACTCTTCATGAATACCTCTGTTTATTATAAATCGCATAATTTATAATTTATCGTTGAATAGACAAAACAATAAAATAATATGTATATAAATGTACCTTGCGACATTTTGTTTGGATCATTTGAATCATGTTCCTTTGACGGATATTTATTAATTACTGATCTATCAGTTTTAACTTTTACCTCGCCGTCTCCATAGACTTCTTTTTGAACACTTTGTTTTAACATTTCATCAGCTAACTTTTTCCCGCATTCTTGCTCTTGTTGATCGGAAGATGATAAATTTTTCACAATTTTTTCTTAAATGAAAAATTTTATTGATACAAGTAAATCTGCGATATAATCACTGTCATACTTACCTACTTCAGTGACACGATGCATGAAATTTTGAAACTCTTCTTCTGTTACATTTCTATCAGGGTTTAAATTATTAACAATATGATTTCCCTGTTCGATTTTATCACAATTTATTTTATTCTTCTTATTCATATCCATTCTTTATGTAAAATCGTAGGAACAATTGCAAAAACATTTGCGCTATAAGGAAAAGCGTCACATTTGCTTCCAAGGAAACCGCTATATAACAGAATTGCTCAGAGTTGCTATGGTTTGTTACGCTACATATCTACTATGGCTGCTTTCTTTTTAACACAATTGGCACTTCTGACAAAGTCAACAACGTCGTTTTCCATTTATAATTTTTTTTTTAATTTAATCACGCTTCGATTATGTTGGGAAAGAGAGTCGGGGTGTGTTTAAATGTTATTTTGAGCGCATACATCAGAACGCATCCGCAAATCAATTTAATCCATTCGTAATACACAAAGGTACTTTCCAGCAAGAGACACAGTGATTCAGTAGGTCTATTTGCATTGCTTGCACTTAACATCTTCGTTCTCTCTTTTTTCAACATTTGAATATATATCCTGTTTTAAAGACAAACATTTTTGGGGATTTCAAGCGATAAATCTATAATATTTTTGCCAATGTTAAACAAAGATGAAATAATCACTGTGTTACACCGTGTATTTTACTGGAAAATAATTTGAAAAACACATCAATTGAGAAATCTTGAGCTAAGAGTGGAAGCACAGAGTTTTGCGTAACAAAAAATAATACATAAGGCATAATAAAATCAACCAGAATCTTTTATTTCAGACATAGAATTATTATGACAATAGATTAATGAAGGATTTTTTATTTGTTCAGTTTCTATTATATGTTAAGCAAAAATCTGTGCTCTGGCCTTCATTATATATTTTGTAAAGTTAAGTATTAAAAATTCGCACACACTGGTCGCACTTGGTGGTCTATTCAATTATAGCAAACTATTCAAGTGTTAATTTGTGTCGATTTCTGTCTCTTAAAAAGGAAGCAGCCTGTTATATTATGTATATGTAAATCGTTCTTAAGATCAGTTCCATCTTCAGATAAATGACAACTATGTGAAAATTCATCTAATGAATAGAAGAAATAGCGAAAGGCAGAGAAAACGAGAGTACAATGCAAGTGAGTTGAAATGTATCAAAAAGTGAAACTCAGTCATAATGTATCTATTATCAAATTATCACATAAACAAAATACATACTACATAAATAATGATAATGTTGAGTGTACATGTAGATTTTAAAATGAATTACGATTTACAGTTTTATTATAAAATAGCAAGATTATGCAACATAAACATTGAGGGAACAATGATTAAAGATGATTAGTTACTGTATAACAGTTTAGAATTTCAAATGTCATGTATATGAATATGAAAGTGTAATACGTGAGAACATGTAATGATACTTGTATACTCTTTAAGAATTAATGAATCTTAACCACATTAACTGTTTGAATCTTTTCTAGGAGAGAACTCCTTATGATGAGTATTCTTATTTAATGAATGGACTAATATTTGAGGATAAAACTGTTGCGTGGTTTTACTGCTTTCCAAATTCTCAATGTCAATTTCGTCAACTTCTAAAGGATCCATGTCAACATCGTCTTCCACATCTGAAGATATTTCGATCTCATCCTTTATGTAAACTGTACTTAAATTACTATCTTCACTCAAAATTTTCATGATTTTTCTTCTGTCTAAAGGTTCGTTTATTTTGTTGTCTGATGAAGAAGTAAATGGTTTTCCCGCTGTGATCTCTACTTCGTCCATAATACAACGCACTTTCTGGAAAGATAACGGTTTGTTTGTTATTGTGGATAACACA
This sequence comes from Cyphomyrmex costatus, assembly GCF_001594065.2. Classification (NCBI taxonomy): domain Eukaryota; kingdom Metazoa; phylum Arthropoda; class Insecta; order Hymenoptera; family Formicidae; genus Cyphomyrmex; species Cyphomyrmex costatus. Next base: position 1,656,954 of record NW_017278534.1, on the reverse strand, counting down.
CTTGGCCAACTGATCTCGGGATGCGGCGCAAAATCTTTTCTCTTTCGCAGCATCGGGGACATTCTTCGCACTCCTTTACTTGTACTTGGTTCGTTAATATCTATAATACTGATACCGGAATTGCTGGTCTCTAATCGTTGACACAACTCGCTTATGTTAATCTCTTCGTTCTTGGATGTTTCCTGAGAAACTTTGGCTGTAGTTTTGTAAGCGCTCGTCTTCGGAACAAACCTGGTCTGCGGAGTCGTTTTACTCTGTATTTTTACGCTTGTCTCGTGTTCTGAGCTGACACTGCTTCTACCAGGTGAGGTCTTGACTTCCTCCAGTTTCAATCGCGACACCGTCGTCTTCTTCGCGTCGTAGTGCTCCTTGTTATTGGCAACTTCAGACAGCAATGATGGTGGGATGTGTCGAAGCCCGGTGACTTCCAAGGTCTCGGCGAGCTTGAGCAGCCTCCTAACCTCGCTCTGAACTACCTGTATCTCGCCACAATACATGAAATTCACGAGAGTCTTGAGATCGTCGGCCTCGATATCGTGCAGAACGATCATCGGATGCGGATGTTCGTTGGCCAGGAGCAATTTGCGGAAGAAGGAGCTCGAATTGGCCAGGACCATCTTGTGACATTTGAGGATCGTACCATCCTTACAGGCCAGGGAGAGATCGACGAAATGCTGTTTCTCATAACAAGTGTCGAGCGAGCCTACCATGTGCGCCGGAAAGCTCTGCCATTTGAAGCTCAGCACAGAATCCTCCTTCATTGTTACGCTTTTAAGTCAACTCTTCAAGTCAGAGATCTCGTAAGCAGGCGACGCGGAGTGTTCGTTTATTAGCGGCGTTTAACAACAGTACTCGCCATGATAATGATACCACGTGCCGCTGTTGTCGTGTTGGTCGTGCATTGTCGTCAGACGACGTCACGACGAAGCCATTCAAAGATGGGTATGGAGATATCGGAGTTGGGGATGAGACGACAATGTTAGATTGTAGGAGTGAATTTTTCCAGCGGGACTTTTCGTACGCATGCGTGAGCACATCACTGGCTGCCGTACGAAATCACGTGATAATTTCCTCCATTTTCCCGTTCCATTTTTGACAGATTCGTATTTAGCGGCGTGCACTGCTTTCAAGCTTCTCAAATCCATATAAATATATGTACGGATATTAACTTTTAAGTGTATTAAACATCCTCATTTTATCTCTATAATTATATTATTTTATATAATAACATTTATAGAGTTAAATTTACATATTCTATGAAACAGAGTAATGTAGTGAACTTTTTATAAGACTTTTATAAGCAACACTTTTTTTTCCTCTTTCAGAACAAGAGTTATTTTTAAGATAATTATATGTGGCCACTTATTTAATTTTTATATTAATTGTCATCAAGTTATAATATTAAGTCTAATCACAAAACCAAGAAATTACAAATCTTGCTCAATTTAATTTAACTATATATTAAAATAGCCATTAAATCATAACCAGAAAAACATAAATTTTACATTATCATGAAATTAAGTGGACTATTTATATATGTAAATTAATAAAAAATGAATGCATTCAGAGAGATGCTAGTGCTATTTGTGCCATTTTATCTTTATTTTACGTTTAGTGAACGTTAAAAATGGAACGAGGAGCACAAGAATTTCGAAATTCCCGCAAATTTCGGAGCGTTCGGCTCGAGATATCGAAGCGTCGAAAGTCGCGAGGTCTCGATCGTGAGGTCTCGATCGCTAACAGGGGCGACTTCTCGACGGTCCAATTGGCTTCGATAATTGCAAATGGTCGTTTAATAACAGATGATTGAACGCGGCGCGCGGCGTGGCATTTATCTGTCAAAAGCGGTGGCGGTCGGCCGACGAACGTTGTGATGCGCCGCCGGCTGATGCGCGTCTGTTGAACCGGCGAGGCGTGGATCCGTGAACGCTTCAAGAGGACGAAGCTCCTACTTTTCCCGGCTCCGGCAACGACGACGGCGGGCGACGGGGACGACGACACGACGGCGGCGACGACGCGGCGGGAGCGAGAGAGCGACAGAGACGGCGAGACGCGCGAGCGTGCGGAGCGGGCGACCTTTGAATAAACGACGCGTACGTTTATTATTATGTGATTGCGGATTGCGCGCAGGTTCACGGCATAACGAAGCGGACGACCGGAAGAAAGCTCAAGGAAAATGCGGAGCACCGACGTTTTCTGCTTTCTCATCGTGGCGACTCTCGCCGTTCTGTTGACGCTCGGTCGTGCAGGTGAGTACGCACATTGGATTTATTCTCGAGTGTGTAGCACCGGGGCAGAAAGAGAGAGAGGGAGAGAGAGAGAGAGAGAGAGAGAGTGTATATCGTGCCAGGCTTGCTGTCTGGCTGGCAAATTAAAGCCCGAGCGAAATTGGTTCGTCCGAGTCAGCCGCCGCCGCAGTCACCCCAGCTTAACCACAATGGTCTTCTTCCGCTCTTTCTCTCTCTCTCTCTCTCTCTTTCTTTCTCCGTCCGCCTCTCGAGCCCATCGTCGTTCTTTCACGAAATCACGGGTCTGAAAGAGCACCCTCTCGGCTGCTACGCGGAATCGTCCAGATCAACCCGCAACACGTGTGACGCTCTCGTGCGCTCTCGTTCTTGCACTTCCGGCGATTCTCCACGCCGAAGAAGAAGCGTCAAAAGTGCGCTTTTCACGCGGCGTGAAATACAATCCGCCGCAACTTATCTTGGGTACTGTCTAAATTCTTCGGAGTGAAATCTCACTCCCCGCAGTGAAAATTGAGCCAGTCTTGTAAACGAGTGGCTCAATTTTCAATCTTTACCTTAGGAACACATAAAAAGTCAATACAATTAAAACGGCTTGATTTTGATCCTTAACGTCGATAAACAGACGGTGAATAGTAAAATTTTGTAATAAAAAAATCGTAATTTTGACTTTTATGACCTTCTCTCGTACCTGGTGTGTTTCTTGGGTAAGAATGAGATTTCGTTCTCCAGAGACTGAGATTCACTCTAAAAGTTTTAGAGAGTAATAGTTATCGACGTTTTTATCCATTTTACTTTTATACTTTATTTTATTTTAAATACTATAGTCGTGTGATTTTTATGCACGAGATACGACTTTTTGCGTTTTGCTGTATTTCAGGAAATACTACCGGCGATAATTTAACAATATCATGCTCGACGATCTGTGAATAGTACGCGCAATATGATAAAAATGTACAATAAATAATTGTCGAGGATCGCGTTAAAAGGTCTCGAGTATAGCTTCGAAAAACGGAGCTCGATGGAAATTTCGTACTTTCTCTATTGACGTAATCACTGTATTTTTTTGTAGATAAAAACACATTGAAGTAAGGAACAAATTACATCACGCTTCGTGTTGTCTCTGTCTATTGAATGTCAAATAAATATATACAACTCGCGTCTCGACGTCTCCATTGAGATTTTTTTCTTCACTCGCTGATTTATCGTCTCTCGTATTTTTTTTTTACGTTGCATTCAGTTCATTACGAAAGCGAATTTGAAATGCTTAGTGTTGCTAGGGTCCCGCCGTTTTTCCCGGACAATTACGACGTCAAAGCGCGAGGAACTCATTTGCGATAAAACATGTTTCTTTAAGGATATATTTTTTATTTCACCGCGAATTTATGGATCTGTGCATCCATACCGATGTATTTCCTTTTTTTTTTATTGCGTGACATAATCGTCGATTGCTTCGGGGTAGAAATCGAACCGTGACGCAATTAGTCTGTTGGTTTGACGCCTTGTCAGTTTATTACGTTGCAATATTGAATTGCGTGCTTTTTGTTGCTAATTGATGTCTACTGGATATTTTTATCTCTTGGATATTTATATCTCTCTCTTGGATATTTATATATTCGCTCAATTCTTTGGAATGGATTCTTACTGTAAAGAATGAAAATTGAGCTAGTCTTGTAAAAGAGCGGCTTAATTTTCAATCTTTAAAAGTTAGATTCCATTTTACTCTTCAGAGTGAAATTCACTTTAAAAGTTTTGGAGAGTACGTGTCACGTAGATGACAAGTATAATGCCACGAGACATTTATTTTTGCATTTCGTATCATATCGTTTTGAGAAAATCTTGATCGTGGCTTTTTCATTTCGTTATTGTCAACATTTCTTAGATATCTGAAGAAAACGATATCTTTGAATTTCTACATTTTTAATTTTTAGTAGATAGAATAGATGGTTTGAAGATATGAGTACAATTAAGTGATAAGTGAGATATTCAAGAACATTGCAAAAAAATTTAATTTTATAAATCGGCTAAATTAATACATAATAAAATTTATGTACTGTTATAAATAAACCTAATAATATTATGTGATCTCATATTTTGATCTAACATTATGATTTTATATTCGTTTAATATATATGAATTTTATTGTGTGTTAATTTATTGTTAAAGAATCTACTTTAGAGCTTGTAACTAATAAGAAAAAAACCCTTGATTTATTAGTCGATTTTTTTACTAGTATATTACATTATAATTAATACTGCACTGAAAAAGAGTTTGATAATAGCTACCAAATGTTTAATAAAATAATGTTAATTGAATGTTTAGCTGGCGTAATCAAAAATAATTTTACTTTTCTTTAAATATTTTTGATTATATTAACAAAACATTTAATTGACATTCACTAAACTTCATTGGCATTTCACTAAATATTTAGTAACTATTACTAAATTTCTTTTTTAGTGTAGTTACCAACAATAGAGGAAGTAAAAATAATGAATTTCAAAACTTCTGAGGTATCCGAGGAATACGTTTTAGTTTCCTTTTACAGACAAGGTTTTGAAGAAAATTATATCTGGGGTGCCATTCCATCTTATCCCACTTAAAAGCAAACATATCTGAGTGCTGTGACTAGTCGATGATAAAGTTTGTTTATCTCGGGAAATCTATTTTCGCCACGTAGAGATTTTCTGGAAACACCTACGACGATTTATCAGTCACGCAGTCGTATACGGATCCGTCGCAATTGGCTTTACGACATGGATGTTTGACGTTGTTTCATCCACTGTCTATTTTTATTGATCGTATATCTGTGACGATCGTATCGTCGCATCACGGATGAAAACGAGACGGCTGGATGATCCAGCGAGCTCATGCACGCCGTTCCACATTGCAACGACTTTATATTAATTTAAATAACCGGCAGATTATATAAGCACGTGCGCGCGAAGAATTCGTCGAAAAGAAAACCGGCGGAACGATATTTGCGTGAATATCGCATGAATATCGTTTGGAGCGTATTTTAGCATCCTCAGTGGAGGGGCCGAGGAAACGCGCGGTTTCCTCCGCCTACTTCGCTCGTACTTTCATTGCACATTTGTTTATTTGAGAGTTACACGTGTACTGCACGTGGCGGGTCGTCCTTATGTATTCGTATATGATAACGGAATAATATACAGAGTTAATAAAACGGAACACCTTGTATACAATCGTGGGTCGAAAATAAGTTTACTCGGCGATACCCCGCAGTCTCGCCAACGTTTTATGTGTTCCCCTCTCATATCTTCTTCCATCTTCTTCCCTAACCAATTTTCTTAAAAGGATGTTCTATATGTATAAAGTACGTACACTTTAGGAAATCCCAAGTGAAGACTTACGCTGTCTTAAGCGGATATTCACGGCTACATAATAAACAAAAAGAATCAGCGAGGGATACCGTGTTACGCATGCACGTGAAATCCTTCGGTGAATTTATGTTTACGTGGCGAAACTCGGTCGAATGAAATTGGATAGTCGACGCGAAATTGAGCGAAAACACGCGAAGAGTATTTCTGTAGCTTTCTTTTCGAGTAACATTTAGTTTTATGGATATCGTCGTATAATGTGAGTTTTCACTCCGGGAATATTGAATTTATGTCGGAAACTGTTTGATATTTTTTTTATCGCATTTTTAAATTTTCTTGCCGTATCAATCGATATTATTTAAAAATCACAGTAACGATAACAACGAATCAATACTATTACATATCTTCTCTTCACGCACATACGAAATTTGCGGAATTGCACCGATTTCGCAATATCAGAATATTTTATTGATTTTTCAATAATTCAAGATACTAACAGCTGTCTGTATCATATACTATAAATATCAGCAAATGTCAGTTATAGTTCTTCTTAATTTAATGTTGCATCTTTGACATTCTAACGAGCAACATTTTTACTTATTTTCTAAACTAATGCTAATAAAGATTTTATAATAATGTTCATTGCTATTATTATCCTGCAGACGAGAATAATTTAGAACTGCTTTGATCTTATTGTTAGATCGAAAGAATGGTTTTACTGAAATATCTAAAAATTTAGCTAGATATAGATCTGAAAATAATTTGAACGCTTTTAAACGTTTATGACAAATGCTACAAAAAGTTTTAACCTTCTAGCAATTTCAATAACCAGTTGGAGTCGGTCTATGTAATTATCTTAATAGTCTAACGCTAATCTTTTCTGTCTAACTCTTCATCTTCAAATTATCGTATATATAATTTATATTATAAATATTTATACCTTCTGCTTACTATTTACATTAATTTATTAATTCATTATACTGATGAATATATTATTCAGATTAGAGGAATTAAATCAGCATTTACTCGTAGCTTCGTTTTTGTCTGCAATTAATATTATATTATATTTACGTTATATATATGCATGTTATTCGGTATGCTCTTTATTGTTAGCATTCAAATAAATTTATTATTATTATTGTCAATTATTCTTAGATTTGTTATCTAATTAAATTTTTTAATACTTTATAGTAAAATTATTCTTTTTCTGTATAATCGCGATGCTTATTCTCAGATAATTGTTTCGATTTTATATTATCGAAGAGAAGATATATAGTTACATAATCCAGGTGCAATCTTAACCCGCGGTAGAAATGTTCTTTTGAGTGGAATTCTCCTTCGTTTCTGAAATACGATTTAACGACGGATTGCCTGCTGTGAGACTTCATAAAAGTGAGATGAACAGACTCTTTGTTCACTCGAACGATTCGATTTTATGACGTTATCGCGGAAAAGTAATCCGTATTGCATGCCGCGAGAATGCAATGAATGGTTCGAATACGATATCTTGTAACACTGAAATCGTTGAAACTCTGCACCGCCGGCGAATCTGCCGGTCTGAATTACGTGATTATATTCAACGAGCTTTACGATCGGGCGACATAAATTGTCGGCATTGTAAAGTTGTACGTATACAGCCGGAGATGCGTAATGTTAATTTTATTCACGAAGGTAAAATCTTGACACACGAGAAATTTTTTTCAACGTAAAATTTCCTTTACGGCGAGCACACGCTATACTTTATTGACGACAATTTATGTAATGACGTGTACATTTCGTGTGATATTTCAACGAGAAAAGCCACGTAGGAGGACGTTATAGAATTAATACAACACCTATTAATACAGTAGCTATTTAAATCAAAAATAAGTCTCATAATACGCTTGACTCAGCCTCAGTGCGGTTAACCCCTTTATATGCTGTTGATAAAACGAATTCATCTCTATTAACTGATTCAGCCAATCATGCGTCACGCGGGCTCGATGGAGTTACGAAAATGTCATTCATCCTCGTGTCTCTTTGTGTCTTCTGTTCTGTATGAGATAATGAATTGTTAGACGGCGATAACGAGACAGATAAGAAACGTAGCGCGTTCGATTAAGTCTCACATGATGCGCGTAATCATCGATTTATATTTATGTGATGTACATGTCGTATTGTCTTGAATTGTGTGACTTTATCTCTTCAAGAAACTTTATCTCTTGAACAAAGCTTTCGAGTGACACGTAATTCTCTTTATTCAATGCTGAATTTATTTATAACATTTTATTGTGTTTTGAAACAATGAATGTTTTTATAGAATGAATGATTAATTGTTTTAGAATAGACTCTCATAGAGTCATCTGTAATAACAGAATGTGAGATTCAAGTCTCACCTTCTTTTCTTGTTTATTTGTTATTACAAAATTGTCACGTTTATAATAAACAATTAAAATTTTATTAAATGTTATCTTAATAATTATAATTTTGAAATGGCATACAGTATTTGAATATTATTTATGTTGCTTTGATGATTACGAGTTGAATTAGCATTATTTTAACTGCGAACGAGCGAAGCGAAGCGAATCTCTTTTTGAACATGACCACTTGTCCTATTAGTTATTATTTTTTTGTAATATCTTTGTAGCTTTTTCAGTAAATATTTATTTTTTGAGACTATTTTAATATTTGAATATATCAATGTGTTGTCGTACCGCTATATTATAAAGTATGACAAATAAATTTTAACAGCAATTTTTCATAAATATTTTATATAAATGTTTCTTTTTTTAAAAAATAGTATTTTGTTTTTTCTTAATTTGTTTGATATGCAATGCGTTGCAGTGTTAAGCGGAGATCTGGCGACTTTACTGAATGCAAGTTGAAAGAATGCTGAACATTTTGGATCGACTTGATAATTCCTTTATTATTAAAGTATTGATGGCGATTTTTTTCAGAGAGCAACGATGATATACGCACATTGAAACCGTGTAACACTTCGGAACTCACCGAGCAGTGTGGTAAAAACCAGAGGTGCAGTGTAGTCAGCAGTGGCAAACAGCTCTGCCAGTGCCAACGAGATTTTAATTTTGTTAATGGTGAATGCATTAGGGTTTCATCCACGACGAACGTCGACGTTACCACCCTCAAGCCAGAGCAGAGGTCCGAGTCAGGAGGTACGTGTACAGCAGGAAATGCAGTAATCTGCTGCTGCAGAACGTTTGTTTGTTCTTCATCGTAAACTTTATCATGAAAAAAAAAAAAATAGAGACACTAGTTCTTCTAACAATCGCTTTTATCATTTTTTGAAGATAAAACCCAATATCCGAATGTATGTATCAGCTATAGACTCGCCTCATGGGCGTCTTAACTCATGATTAGATAACACTATTTAGCTTGCCTATTATTCATTCACTGACGATAAAGAAACAGGAAGAAAAAAACGATTCTCAAAGTTAATCAGTAGCTAACGCTAACATGGTTAGCGAACTAAATTTTCAATCAATTTGATTTAGGTAGCTCCGTAGCCGCTGGTCTACTAATACCCACCTTCCTCATAGTAGTTGGTATACTACTGTACTTCGGGGCGAGACGGTACAAATGGCTACAACGATTTCGGCAGTATCGTCACAATCGTTATGGTAATGTCATAGTCACGAGAGATGACGATGATGACGACGATCCACCGATAGCGTAAAATGTAAGAGAGAAATTGTAAAGATGACACAGGCTGCGTGTTCCAAACAATCGAACTTGAATAGGTGCGGTGTATGCTTGTGTGTTGACAGAACGTACACAGTTACGAGGCTGTAGTGTGGACTTTGATACGGGAATACACACATATATATATATTCGGTTGGTGACGTTTGTTTTGATTCCTTTAGGAATCGTTACCACGTAATTCCGTGCAAGTATCAGCAGGGAAGTACATCTATTAGGTGCACAAGAGGCGAGAGACGAAAATGAATTACGAGGCCAAATGTAAAGATGCACTTGCGCGAGTAATTATGCTTTTATCATTAATCCGAAGATAGATTATATTAAACATCGATTATCAAATCAATGTCGAGGCATACAAACATTATATATGTATATATATATTTTATATAATTATATATAATGATTGTATAATTGCGTATATAATTGTGTAATAATTATATACTTACAATTTCAAGAAATAAAATATTTTTTAATAAAATTGTAACGTTTACTTTATCCATCGAAGTCATAAAAGCATTGTTACTCTCATGCTAGTTGCCGAATCTATATTTATATGTGATGTTGGTTAAGAAATATAAAGCATAATAGACTATATGTTTATGATAATTCTAAGCATTCACTGAGAGCATAATTTTTTACATTGATATTAAAATAAGCTGGTCAGTAAATCTTATGTATACTATTAATAGATGTATAATAATAAGGTGATCGTTTTTTTCATCACCATCCTCGCTATAGCTGGAATTTAGGAAAGTTATATTAAATGTTGTGTCATTATTGTGGATAGGAATAGGATTACGTCTATTCTCTTTTACAATAATATTCGCTAAAGTAATGTGATTAATATGCCGAAATTATCCTTTTTTAAATTTTCTTAAATTACGGCTAATTTTTTGATCTCTATAATAATAATTATTAAATTTAAGCATTGAGAAAGATATTTAAATTTAGGTATTTAATAGTTACTATAAATATTTTTTGCGATTTACAAATAACACAATCTTCTTCTATTGATCCATCACATTACTGATATAAAGTTAGGACAAATACCAAATAAACTATGTATTATTTTTATGTGGATCTAAATTAGTATTTACTTAAAACTGCATTAAATTTGGAATCGATTTATATACTAAAAAGATGTCTTGTTTTTTAAGCTCTTCGACATTTCTATAAATAATAAAATTTGTAAATACGATATTCAGGATTGCATACTCTTGCCAGCAACGATTTCTTCCTAATAATTTAATCTAATTGTGATGGAAAGATTTATTATCTATATATCATTTATGACACAAACGCGAGCTTTAGCTCGTAAAAGATTAATAAAATAAGCTTTCGAGAATTATACATATTATATACGTATCCTATTCTTGTACTCTATCATTTTGTACAGAATCTACATATTAGAGCCCGAAAAGATCGTAACAACTGTTCAGTGTATAGTAGTGACTTTGATCGCCGTCTAGATTTGATATTTTTATAGTTCGCGAGTACAAATTTGAGAACAGCGAGCGGTACTGGCGAATTACTATAATTGTATTAGTTTTAATACAGCGACAATTCACATTCATTATTGATCCAAAGTATGGCAAGTACTGTCTGCTCATTTGTTATTACGTCAGTGCATTTTAATATTTGACTGAATATCCTGTTACTGTTGTAGCCACGTTTATACAAAAATTCTAATAGATATTTGTTGAATATCGCTTTCTTATCAGGGCAGCACGTGTTTAAGTGTTTTCCTCCTCTTCCTGTTGAAGAACTAGATATTTACAACAATTTGTGTATTCGTGGTTCCGTTAAGTTGTCAATCATGTCTCTGTGATGTATTTTATGTTATGTGACTGAATTTTTGTTGTTGATCGATTGCATTTTCTCGGCACAATGAATGATCTAATTATGAAATATTTTCCCCGTGTAAATAATACATACTGTTGCTGATACCAATGTTTGATACAATTTTATTACTTTATATAGGACGTTTCTGAAAAATCTGATCAAATTTTGAGAATTTATTCTACTAACTTTTAGGGATAAAAAGTTGACATTGATGTATTTGAAAAACTTCAATTTTAAGATATAAGTTTTTTAAAATACCAATAATAAATTTTAAAAAACTTGATCGAAACATTTACTTTTCTCTTTTTTAAATATATAACTTTTGCGAATGACATCTTGCGTTGTGGCTGTATGTTCATTTCTATTAATGTTTATTTAAAAAATTTATTTTTCAATTTTTAATTCAGAAATTAAATTTACAATCATTATTTCGATGATAAGTAAATTTCAGATTTTTCAAAAACATCCTTTATATATATTGCACATTAACAGGCAGTGTATGTAGCAGCCTTATTTAAAGTCATTTGAAAACAATTGTCGCTTGGAATTTTAGTACGAAGTTATATTTGGTCGTCTGTACGATTTCTGAATTTCTTTACTCCACCTTGTAATATTTATGAATTTCTTATAATTAGAGGCAGATGATCCGTTGTGTAATTTATGTCATTTGTACTGTAAAGTACAAATAAAAATAAAGGTCTCCAAAAATCTGCAACCGAACATTTTCAAGTATTATTGCTATATTTCTGTATTACAGCCATCAAAATGTAAAGAGGGTCAATGAATAACAAGTAAGTATATTTTCTCACTCTTTTATATCATACGTAAATATATCGACATAGCTTTAAGACAAGATATACGCTCAGGAAGACTTATCCGCTAGTAATAGCTATCGAATTCGACGATAGAACTTAATGTATAATAATTTTTTCCATAGAGGACACATACTTTGAATCGTAATTTAATGAATGTATACAGCATATAGAGTTACACGATTATTTACAAGTTTGTTTATAATTAAGAAAAACGAAGATATTTTTTTAGCACCTCTGAAACTTTAGTGACGATTTCGATTTATGTGTGAATGACATTAATATTGCAAATTACATTGTTATTAGAATGTATCACGTTTTAAGTTTTATTATTGTAATCACGTTACTAGTTCAGAGGAAATGAGTCTATTATATGACATATGCTACAGCATTTGTGTAGTGCTACATCATTTTAAGTGGATCTAGTTATTCAGAATTTCTCTAGCGAAGATCTCAGAACGAGTTATCTGTGATCGATGTTACGTCAACATTAATCCTGCCTTTGCTTTTCATCGCAGCATGCGTGAATAAGTATCGATGAGTATCAGGATGATTAATATTTCATTGTTCTCCGTATCTGTGATTGTGTCGAATTGTAGTTTCTTTTCCAAAGGCGCGTGGCGTAGTGCCACTTCGCGACAATAAGCTATTGACAATAATCTCATTCTTTTTCCAATCTTTTAATTTGCAATAATAATTTATTGTCTCGAAATCCCGCGAGTTATTAATATCTAACTGAATCATCCGCAGATTATTTTCTACCCTCAGAGCGGTGCGACGAATACGTCGCGCGTTCTTTGGAATGAAAGACACTGATGATCTGATTGCAACAGGGCTAAAAATCGAACGCGATGGGTCTCCGTTCGTGGAAAGCCAGTTTCATAAAAGAACGCAGTGTTTCTCTCTCCCATGAAAGTGTCTTTCCTAAGTCGTTCGGTGGCAGTATACGTATAAATTAGTCGTTTAGCGCTCATTGAAGCAAGATGTACGCCTCGTGAAATCTCTCAAACACTTCCTCGTAACATTCGTAAACGGTGTATATCACGATGTATATCTCGATCGTTAGTACGTTGTATAATCTTGCCATGGTCTCTGCTGTCTGTATTGCGCTCCGCTGATCTGTATAGCCTCCGGCGTCCTGTAATACACCGTTCGACTCCGATCGTTATTACTGATACTCGGCAGGAACTGATTCGGAATGAACGATTTTTGTTGATGCTGCTGTTGCTGCTGTTGATTGATCGGCCTGGAGAGCTTGTAGTTATTCTCGGAAGGCTGTAACACGGTGTCTCTACCAAGCTGTCTGTGAAGAGGCAAGACGAATCCGCTCGGCAAATTAGCTTCCTGAACCAAGGTCGGCGTCAGGGCGTCATTCAGAGTAACATCGTACTCGCTCTCGGGAATATCTTGAAGACGATGCGTTACTTCGTTGATTCTTTGTTTTGCCCTGTAGCTACCTGGTCCCGATGGTAGATCCTGAATGTCCTCGTTCCTGTACGTAGAGCTGTAGATGGTTGGCGTAGTCTCGATGGAAGAAAGTCTCACCTTGCTGCGGATCGGAGAACCCGAGGATGTTTGCACGTTGCCGACATTCGCGTGTTTTTCGCTCGAATAATTCTCTATCCACTTAGGCGTTAGATTCTCGCTTTGATGGCTACGTGAATCATACGACTGATTCTGAGTGGAGTATCCTTTGGAGGAGTTCGATAAATCTTCTGGGTCTCTCGAGACCTCCTCTTCATTGTTCTTCTCTATTGGTTTTCGTAGCACTGGTCTGGATATCGCGCTATCATACTCTTCCTGACGTTGTTTTTTCTGAAGATCGCTTTGGACGGCTTTGTAAGCGTCATACGTTTGCTTATTATCCGGTCGCAAAGGTGATTCCTGATGGTTAATATTTCTATTATCTTCTTGTTCCTCTTGTACGTAATAATTCCTGTAGTCATTCTCGCCTAAAGTACCTCGATGATCAGTCGTTGTTTCTTCATCTCTTCTAGGCGAATGCGACGCTTTAGAGCCGACCGGTAATAATCCTCTCGGGTTGGGATTACCGCCTCGAGACGGTAGGAAAGGCCTCTTCACGATTCGAACGGTGGTTCGAGGCGGAGGAGGAGATGGTGGCTCTTCCAGTGGCTCGTCGTAATACTCGGAAGAGTACTCATCCGGATACGCGATTTGATGATTCTGTTCGTTTCTACTTTCCAGCTCTCTATCTTGGTAATCCACTTGCTGAGATGGTCTTTGGGATTTATCAGACAAATTTCTGTGATAATCCTCAGTATCGCTTACCACACGACCACTTTGAGTCTGAACAGGTCTAGCTGGTCGTTCCGGATAAGATGGCTTTTCCAATCGATCGGTCACCGCGTCTTTAGACTCTTCTTCAGGTTTACGAATAAGCTGTTCTGGTAAACAAGTCGTCGTAGTTGTTGTGGTAGTACTGGTTGTGGTGGTGGTCTTCTCGGTTGTTCGATCGTACGGGTTGGGTCTTTTGGATACTTCAGTGGTATCCAATAGATCTTTTGATCTCGAGGAGGATCGCGATCGTTCGGCTTCTCTCTCGCGATCGAGAACCCGTGACGAATACGGTCGTTCTTGTCTTTCGGAATCTTGCGACCTTCCTCGTGAATCACGATCTGAGGATCTCTCAGGACTGCGATCTTTTCCACGCTCGAGAGCTCGATCTCTATTTCGATCCCTGTCTCGATCGTAGTAACGATCCCTCGAGCGATCCTGATGCGTTCTGAGTCGTACTTCTTCCGGCGGTGAGTGATAACGAGTTCTAAAAAATTTATTATTATTATCATTAATCATACTATTAATTATTGTTAATGATTATGAAGTTCAATGGTTGCATTAAACTTTTGTAGATTGATTTCCACAACACCCTTGAGTTTTTATGTTTATTCTACTAAAGAAAGTAATATTTAGAATTCTATATAGAAATTTTGATAGTAAAATATATTACGATAGTAAAATATCAAAAATTTTTATATATCAATGATGTATTTCTTGACGTTATCGTTAAAATGAATATAATTGAATAATAAATGATAATTGATATATAATAAATATCAAATATAATTAGTGATTTATTATGATATTTGCTTTAATTACAATGAGTTATTCTGTCTTTAAAGCAATGCTAAACTTTATGAATATGAGTTTTTTTTAGTTGTTTAGTTTGAATATAACTTTATCGGTGTTGTGTACGTTACCTTACCTGAGGGGACGATCCCGATCCCGAGTTTCATAGAAGTCTCTATCTCTGTCTCTGTCTCTGTACGAAGGTCTTCTTCTGAGTGGCCTCCTGCTTGGTCTGATATCCTCTAATTCGTCATCGTAATAGTCATCCTCTGTTAAATCTGCTGGTCGCCGCCGTGGCTCCTCTTTAGTCATAATTTTATTTTTTAAAAACAGTTTACTGACTTTTACTGTTGAAAATTTTTTCAGATAAATTTTACCTGTTGGCTGCGCAGGAGTGGTTTTATACGCATATTTATCTTGTTCCGAAAGTGGTACTGGTCGTCTAATCTTTGGTGGTGTTCTTGGCCTCGAATAAACCGAACTACTAGGTGCAGCTGGCTTCACCAGGCCTTCCGCATTAGACGACGCACTCGCCGATGGTGCTGTAGGTTCCTTATCGTCGTAATCATCTCTGTATCTGACGTGAACAGAATGTAATATCAAATTTCGTAAGCGTATACCGTTCGAACAATACGGTATCTAAAAGTGTTGTTGCATATACAAGATATGTCGAAGTGGTTTTCGATAGGATCAACATCAGCATGTTCTCACCTCTTATCGGAATATCTTCGTTCATCGGTATCCCTGTTTCTCGACTCCGGACGTCTATCGTAAACATTTGAATCTTCTACCTCTCTCGATGTAGATCTGATACCTTGATCCGGATTCCTTCCCCGAGGTCTCAAGTCATCCTCCAGCGGATCCCTCGACCTGGGTGGGTCCCTTCTATTTCCCCTCGCCGGATATCTGTCTCTAGCGGTATCTCGATCCCTATCGTCTCTACCGCGCGCTGGTGGATCCCTATCCCGGAAGTCACGATCACGATCCCGATCCCTGAACTCACGATCCCGGTCCCGTCTGTATTTCCGATCATCGTACTCGTAATCATCTCGCGAACGATCGTACTCATCGTCGTAATAATCCTCCTCGTAATAATCATAGGGTCTTCTCCTCGCTGGAGGTCTTCTTCTAGGTGAAATCCGATCACGTCCAGGGGCTCGACTGGTCGGCACAGTGACTGGCGCCACGGTGGTCGTAGTAGTCGTCGTAGTCGTAGCAGCTTGGTAAAGAGCATCGTTTCTGTGCCAGTACTTCTTGGAATGAGCGCAGTCGACCTCGGATACGAAGTGACAGATGAAGGTCTTCTGGTCGAACGCCGTGAAATTGGCACACAGGAAGTCATAGCGAGTGCCAAAGAGACAATGATGGTAGACCTTGAGGAGGACATATGTGCCAATGTTAGAATTATCGCGACACGTCTACCGTATCGTATAAGAATAGCGCGCCGTTAATTGCGATGACCATTAAGAATACAGAATGGATTTTAACGCTGGACGTTTACGAAATCGAATCGCGACCGATGGGTGAAAGTGGGCGGCAAATCGGCGCCGCATGTCGCAGACTTTCGAGATTTTTGAAGACGACTTGCGGTCGTTTTCTTTTTGATCGCCTACCGTGCGAATCTCGCTCACGGCGATTCGTTATATTATATTAATCGTCCTCTCGGAGTAACGAAACGTTGGCGACACGATGATTTCAGCACACTTTTCACCGAGAACGAACGCGGGCGATCTTACCGCACACGCCACCACGTAGCTTTCACACGACGGCTGCGAATGTGCGAGTGCGAATAATTGCACGGAGTCGCATAAATGTGCATTCTACGGTACGGTCACGAATGAAAAAAAAACTCACGTCTGTGTGTGGTATTATCTGGAACGTACAAATGCCGTAGAATTATCTAGGGGAATTATCTAGAATCATTCAGAGCACATCCTTTCGATAAGTGTCCGGCGTTTCACCGAGATCTTGGTAAAAAGTAGAAGCTAGCTCCGATCTCTGCCAATAATAGATCATGAATCTTACTCAACTCGTAACATGTACATAAATGTCAGACGATCATCGAACGTCTAATCGTGCGTCTAACGAGTCTCACGCGCGTACATGAAGTAATTTTATCAATACAGTAGTTAAAATCGTTGTAATTTTACTGAAAATTTACCCTGTTATTTCAATTTATGTTCCAGTTTTTATAATTAAAATTTGAACTAATTTAATTAATTATTGAATAAAATTATTTCATGATTTTATTTTAACGAATTATATGTAATACTTGCATGTTTCGGAGATTCCGATTCTAGATATATAATTTCAACTCGGTGAAGAATTTACGGTGCAAAGTCGGTAAAATGTTTGGTTGGCCGAGACTATGGCGAATACAGAAAATAAATCACGGTTATTTGCATGAACTAGAATTATTCAGAACGCATTTTCCTTTACTTGAGCATTTCCGTATAATCCTTTTGTATCCTTAGTGTCATGAATTACGAGCGTTATCGTCCCCGCAAACGTTAACAACGTTACGTCGTTCGGGAGTATTATAATCAGGATCATTACAATTGTAAATTCTACCCGAGACTGTGGAAAGATTAGAAAATAATCTAGACGATCGCAGAGAGGTAATTTCCGGGAAGCCACTGACAAATTAATTGTTCATTTCCCAATTTCTCTTCCGCGACAAATCTTTCGCAAAGCACGCGGGATGACCGCGGTCTTCCCGACGACGACAGTCCTTTTTTTCTACGCGCTGCGTAGAGCACGTCCCGGCCGACGAACCCAGCTCGTTACATTTGCATGACAATGCTCCATTCGTTCTGCAGTCCCGCGAAAATGATCGATAAGAAAACGAGCCGAGTCCGGTCGGAAAGGGACTACTTTGCAATCGCTTTCACAATTCTAGGAGTTCGCGCGCACGTAAATCGCGGAACGGTCAGGGACGGGAAGCGTAGCAGACCACGAAAGTCCTCTTCCTCGGCTTCTTTTCTGCACGGTGACCTTGTTATTGCGGCCGGCAAAAAAGGTTTTTCACTTTCGATATCGATTTCTACTTTGCTGCTCTTGCAGTAGACAATAGTGAAAAATTGACCGTGAAAACACATATAACCACTTTGATTATAATCGAATAAAATAATTATTTTATCGACGTATTAATCGCAATGATATATTATATGTTATTATATGATATCCTATACACAGCAATAATATATTATATATTTATATGGCTGTACATAGCAATTACATTATATGGCAGTTTTATGCTTATGACGTTCATTTATTATAAATGTTCGATTAGTCGTGCAATTGGCAATTGCACGACTATTATCAAGATCTATCTTTGTCGATCATCTTTGTCATATAAACGAAAATATATCAGAAATTAGCGATTATTTAAATTGCAGTGTGCGACGACGTTGATCTTTTCGATTTTGTATAATAAATATTATTCACGCTTTGCGATTGCTACACACAGATATACAATAATTATTGCCTGCTGTCCATACGGTAATTACACCAGGACTATATAATTTTGTTTTATTCAAACGACGCGAATGAATCTGCTACGATGATTTCTCAATCGGTCGTTTTTATTTGCTGAGCCTGTGATTCGGGTTCGTGCTGGGATTCACGGTGAAACGATCGCTCTCAACGATGCGATGATTGGTAAAAGTGTGCTCAATCGATACGCATTTTTTTGCATTCGCGTCTTGCCCGAGAACTCGCTTTCGTTCGTGGTCGTCATGATCGTCGATGTCAACGCTTATCAATCAAGTCTACGTATAGATGGCATCGACCGATCATTGGAATCGAGTAATGATGATTGTCTTCCGCCGACATTAGAAATTAGAAGGCAACGCTCTCAGATCATTGACACTTGTTTATTATGCAAAGGAAACATTGGAAGATCTTTCTTTAGAACTCATTCAGGCGACAACTGGTTTCCCTCTTGTCGCATTATGAATTGACATCTTTTTTTTTAACGAAGAGATAATTCTAGTTTATTATCTGTTTAAAATTGCATACGTATAGCAACGTCTTGTCTCAATAATGTTTTAATAAATGGATTTCAATCGATGTTTGTACTGCTTGTTATAACGATTATTCGACGTTAGAAATTTGCATTACTTTTTCACTTTCTTTCCAAAGGTACCCCACTGTTATTTTCTCGATTAGATATCTACTATTTCTATAATTGAGTGTAATTAAATTTTAATTACCTGACACTTGTGCGGCACACTAGCGTAGAATCCGTCGTGTAAGCCATCGCATTTGAAATCTATATCCTCGGGTATACTATTATAAAATGGATAATCACTAAGATTATAGCCATTTAATTCGCGTGGTAAATTCGGATCCCATATGTAGTCGATCTGTGGAATTCCCGTTAAAGTGTGCCCGGTCGTTCCGTTAGTTTCGATCGCGACTGTTGTCGTCTGGAAAATAAAATGAATATATTATACAGTTTTTCGCGATTTTAACTAAGAACCATGGCACACAAAAAACTTAAGCAGTAAGCAGTACGCAAATTGACCAGTCACAGTAGAGACCGTAAAGTCATGACGTAAGCAGTATCAAATCCAACACTCTGATTTCCTTACTTCTTATATCTTACTGCTTGAGTATTTTTTTCAGTGCTAAGACTTCAATAAAGACAATTTTTGAAAAATTTAAAAATAACTATACAAATCACAATATGATTATATCAAGTCTCGTAAAATGACTTTCGTTTCTTACGGGAAATAACGGAGCCCTCGATACAATACCGATTTTGCTATAATGATAGTTTCCGTGTATCGCGGACGGAAAAGCGCGTCCGATAGACCGGTATCTTGTAGAAAAGTTATTTCACGCTTGAAGAAGTCGCTGCGTTGGTCGTGCTATAATGATTAGCGATGAGCATTCAAGTTTGATACGATATTTATGAGCACTCGGGTTCGCGATATGATGTCATATTTGCTCGTTTGTATACGAAGGTGAACCTGTCGAGCGTGAGTTTACTTGAGCGTTAATTGATTTGACGTCGACATACATTAATCAAAACACGCTACGGCGCCTTCGCAGATGCAGATACGGATGAGTCTCCCGGTGTTAAACCGGATTTACGCGACGTAGGAGTTTACGCAGTGCTGTCTTCGTGATTTGGAACACGATACGCGATGTTTATCACATTATCACGGTAGTCAATGAGCTACTTGCTTCCAAGATGTATTACCGGTTAATTTACGTCGTGTTGCATTCGTGAGATTTCCTTTTAATCGCGAAGAAGCATTGGCGAAATGAGAACTCGTTTGGTACACGATCGTCGTGACTGTACATCGGTTTTGCAACGATCGATAAAGGATTATGTTTCGCCTACGTCGTGCCACCTGAACGACACGATTGCACGATTTGAAACAAGGATGTATAATTCCAGTTCGAGAATAGAAATGCGCAAGTTTCATGAAATACATTTTTTATTCCTATCTATAATACACAGTTGGAAAATTTATGTCAAATTTAACACACACAAAATTTTTTCTACCATGTATTTATGTAAAATCCAAAGGTGAATTTTTCAAAATTATTATTATTATAATTGTTAATTTAAAATCATATATCGGTTCTTAGTTACTGCTTAAATCGTGCTTAAATTAGAAAACATAAAATCAGGATTTACATCATTATTGATTTATCAAATACCATTAAATATAACATTGAATTAATTGTACTACTTTGTGACCTGTTCTAAACACGATTGTCTTTTGCTGCACATACCTCTGAATTCGCTTGATCATTTTCTTCCACTTGAGGTTCCTCTGTTGTGCTGGTGGTCGTCGTTGTTGTAGAAGTTGTTGCAATCTTGAATTTTGGCCTGGTTTTAAGTGCTGCGGAGACGGCGTGGGCCAATAGGATTCCTGGACAGAGCAATCTTGTTATTCGAAATGTAAAAATTGTTTATTTAATAATCATTAAATAGCGTGGGTCGATGTCATGACTTTCTACAGTTGCGCGACTAATCGCGTACATCCGAGATAAAAATAGTTCGGTTTGCTCGCCTGAGGAGTATCGATGGCCCCGATGAGTCGTCTGATACATTAAGGAAAAAGGCCATCCACAAATTACGTAAATCGCGAAGAAGCGTCGGCGTTGCAAAACTTAGACGCGGAGTGTAGTGAGAACCCAACATAAGTGTTGCAATTTTCTCTCGCCGAGCGAGCGCATTTGGTTGGGTAATTGTTCTTAAACGGATCAAGGCTGTCGAATCAATTGATCGTTTCCTTTTCACGTTTTGTTGATTTATGTACAATATATGAGTCATATATGCTATATAAGCTCATAATACGCTGCATTAATCTTCAATCAATTATGGAAATGTTATTGTTACTTTGTAGGTTCTTATTATAAATTGTCTCTTTCATTTGTCTTTATTCATGACTTCTCGTTTTAGTCAAATTCTTATTTGTTTCTATTTCCGTCTATTAAATTTACTCTAAAATAAATGAGAAATGCTGAATACTGTCTCTGGCTATTAATGGCTTCATAAAGCCTTGCTCCTGAATCACATCTGCGACTATTTTGAAGTAGTTCAAGGCTATTTTCAGAACTTAGCAGCTGGGGAAATTAAGATGCAAGGTGTGGATAGTCCGTGAAACGCAAATCAAGGCAGAAACTGTTTAACTTTCTTATACACAAGGCTTATCTCTCGACGTTATATATCTTTATAGATGGATGCAGTCGATAATAAAATTCACACGCTGCGAATGTATCGGATTAAGAGTTTCTCGAAGAAAGAGAAAAGTAAGAATTGATATAAATAAATTCTGCCGCTAACACAATTTACTTGATCAGTCAAATAAAAACTTGGATTATAGAAAACAAGCCAGCCAGGTATTAATAAATAATTTCTGTAGAACTTGCTGTTTTTCTACCATACGTTTTCCATTTCTTGCCTCCGTTATTTTCGAGACAATTGTCGAGCATACGTAAAAACATGTTCTCGCCTTCGTTGAATCGATTGGGGTTGCGCGACAACGTGGACGCGGCTTATGGACCGGAAAGTGGATGTCCTCGAAGGTGATGTTGAAAATGTACTGTAGGCCCAGCGATCGTATAACGGGATCCATACTTTTCCACGCTGCGATCGATAAAGAGCCGCACCGCACGGGTTGGCGTTGCATAAAAATGAATTATATGGGAACACGCTCGCATTCCGTTTGTGGGAAATGTTAACGTGGGCGTTCTCCCTCTTTGTACACGTTATACGATAAGTCGGTTTTCATGACGAAATCGTTACCGCTATTTCTATGTCGGCGTATAAACAAATTGCTTCATTCAATTGTCTGTCGGTGACGCGTAGTCTCGATCGAATGGGAATGACCTGACATTTTATCCCCTCGAAGGGCGTGACGGAATCTTCTTTCGCCTTGGCGATAGTCTTCATTAAGAAATTATGATGCTACACGAAACGCATTTACGTGCAAGTTTTACGTGCTACGTTGATGCGTAATGATGTTAGTCGGGAACGTTGCGCTCATCATTACAAGATTAATATAGCGTCACTCATTATCGTAAAAGTTTTACGATGCCCTAAGAACAGCAGTTTAAATTATTTCGTGATTTAAAGCTGCTGTCGTTTTAAAGACCTCAAATTGAATGTTGCCCAATCGGCGAAAATGTCAGAAAGCATTCTAAATGTTAACACCCAGTGTCACGTGACTGGTATAAACTGCTCTAATGAGTATCACGGATAGAGAATAGGTCGATAGCGATTTTCATAGCACGCGTTTACAAACACAGCCACGACACAATCTTTTCTGGCAGCCATGGAATTCTTTATCGGATTTGAGTTTTATTTTGTCGCCACTAAGACGGATGACGTTAATGCTTGTGTTTGCCAAGTATCTTATCCGAAATGTTCGGATTCTCCAGATTATATATTTCATGCTTTGCAACGAAACAAAGGAAACCTCTTGGCATTCACAACAGATCCGTCTTTCTTCGTGCAACTTTTCTGTAAAGCATTTTTGCGAATCGCACGTAGCCATGAATCGCAAAATGAATACCAAATGTGTTTGATGTAATTTTTAAAGAGTAACCTGTCGCATTCTTGGCCATTGATGGTGACCACTTTGTCCTTGGTGTATATTTAATTTTCATGCATTACTTAGTGTAAGTTGTAAATAATCTATATTTTAAAAATTTCAGGAAAAAGTTTTTAATGAACTTTTAATTAATATTTACAATTGAGAACAAAATATGAGAGAATCGTTTATATTTTAGTTTTCTTAATTAATTGCTTTTTTATATACTTATTTTTATATATTATGATATAATGTTATAAATAGCTGTCGAGTTTTATCTAACAATACATAGATTCAACTCATCATTGTATTAATTTCTTGTTTAATTTCATTTGTTTATCGTGGGAGGCAGCCGTTGTTTTGTATTGTACGAAGAGTCGCGTTGAAACTCGATTTACGTGCGATATTAAATTCCCGGGTGTAGAAGGCCGTCCACTGTCTCTTCGACATTCCTCCGTAGCCGTGGAAAGTCCAAAAATACTAAGAACTTGACATCACAGCGGACTACAAGATGGACAAGGGAAGAGATTTTTTCTTTTGCGGAACGTTAAACAGGATTTTTAAAAATAGTAGAAATCGAGTAAAAGTCCCGCTGACAAGCTCCGTTTAGTATCGGGGAAGATCGTCGAGAAACGAAGAATCATCAGATTCCATAGAAATTAGCTTACCGTACAGAGCGAGCAGCAGCAGCCATCGTTTCTCCCGCATATTGGCACTATAACAAATAAATTTATTACATTAATTATGTAATAGAATAATTAATAATTTAATTAGTAAATTGATCTTCGTTCCAATTAATTTCATTTTAAAGATTATTTTTTTATAAAATTAAAAAAGAGGATTATGTTAATTTTATAATTTATAAAAGATTAATAATTTTATTAAAATTACAGTATGCGTATATAGAATATAATTAATTATAAAATGTAATTATAGAATATTGCTTTTTTTATATCGAAATGTCAAAGTTCTCGATTTTGCGCAACGTTTCTGTAAGTATTTTTGTCGTCAATTTTTTTTCGCGCAAGACGTACGTTTCAGAGGGCAGACAGGTTTCTACAGTTGCGAAATATTAGTCGAATTCTTGGGGGTATTGAATGATAATCGCACGGCACTGTGCATCGGCGAGCATAATCAAATCGGAGTGCCTTAGCACCGCGCGTAGACTGTATAGAGGTGCCCGAGCATATGGGAACGGATAGGAACTTTCTCTGTGCTGTCACCACTGCTAACCATATAATGCAAGGATAATGCGGGTGTTATATAAATGTGCGATCACGTAATATCGGGTGTGACTTTGTAGTAGCGGTTGCGAATGTCTAATTATCAGAGCCTATCGATGCTCCTGAAGCACATAGTTTAAAGAGCACTTGCAAAATTTTCCATAGAAGATACACACGATGCTGTAATATTCTGGTTTAATAACTTAGACCATCACGCGAGCGATAGTTGTTGCTGCGTTCTTATAATAATAACGGGTTCGCATTCTTACCCTGAAGGTGAAAATCTCTTTACTTTAGAATTTTTAAGTCTCGCATGTCACATTTAGCTCTTGTATATCACGTGTAGCACCTATCCTGTGTATCGTGACTTTTACTTGTGAAGTTTATTGAACATAGTGTTAAATTTGCTGCAAATTGCCACTTCGTAGAAGTAACAGATGGCCTTGATTTTTACGAAGTTTCGATCACCGTCGATAATTCACACTCCGTAATGGCATCATGCTCTTAAGATTTTATTTCTTTTTTTTCCTTTTGTGTCTGGTGAAAGTAACCTTGCAACCTTCCAGTACCAAATTAGATTACCAATCGTGGACTTGAATAGTAACATGTCATGAATGTACTATAATGGTCATACACTTGTTACTTGTATGGTTATAGCTATTAATGAGGCTTGAGTCATCGAATATAATCAATTTGAGAGATTAGGTAGGTTTATCAATAACTATAAAAGATTATAAAATCATTATACGTCTGGTAATAGATTAATACAAATTAAATTAAAATTACGATGATCTAAGTGAGATACGCAACAGGATGCGGATCCTATTCTTGCCTATCGCTTTTAATTAAGTAGAGAGACGGCACGTGATTTTCGAATGTAAATACACGCAATTCCTACGTTCTTCTCAGTTTTCCGTACAGAAATGTGCCGTACATGCTCGCATTAATTAAAGCGCTATCGCGCTCCAATTCTCAAACAGATTCTTATCGTTTTTGTAAAAGTAGGAAAGAAAGAGAGAGGATACCTCCTGCATATGCTGCATACAAGACTGTATTATTCAGTTACACAAGTTTTCGTAATTGTTCCTTTTGTTCGTGTCACAACGCGAAGAACGAGTTCTCATGCAGCATGGGAAGTCTTCCCCAGATTACGGATCAGTTTCATCCGGAAGCTGTGCAAACTAGATCAGAATTGAAATAAAATTGATGAATTTTTATTCGACACAAGTTTTAGCCAGCAAAATATCATTAGCAGCTGTATATTTTGTAATCACGCTGTTGCATAATTTACTATTTTCTTTCATCAGTTCTTTTATTTCTTGTATTTATCTATTTCAAATGGCATATATACGTAAGCATTATATTAGATATGCAACATTTTTGCATATTGTGTAAACATAATTTTAATACGTGACGGAGGATTATCATGTTGCTAGAGAAAAAAAACTTCAATTTCTTAATTATATACATTACAAGAATAAGAGATGTAATCTAAGTATGATTTGTACTATTTGTTTCGATTTGTATCATTTATCAAACGAAATATGTTAATAGTAATGTTATCTTATGGTAAGTTATTTCATGTTACATGCAAGTAACGGTTATCGACGTCCACTAAAGGTTACCGGAAGTGATGGCTGGTACCGGTTACTCAATTGATTCGCCTTCTTAAATCGAATTTCACGAGTGTAGCAAAAAAAACATGCTTTAAAGGTTCTTAATCCTTTATGAATTATTTAAGTTCTTTCTCTAAAGCTTGACTAATAAATTTCAATAGATAGGACATTAACTTAAAAAAAGAAACAGCTATAAAAGAAGAGACATTTATATCATTTTTTAAATTGAGAATAATATTTTAAGAGGTGTGTATTTCTAAAACTTTAAATTTTTATTTTAACTTTGATACTTTAAATTAATTCTTGTAATAATTCATGAATTTTTATCTCTATTCTTTTTCACTATGATAAACAAATTTTTTCAAACAGTGCTAAGCATTGCGTTATGGTGCGGTTACAAAATATAGCCTTCAAAAGTGTAGTATGCCGAAACAAGCTTTCATTTCCTCATGCGTGCTATGCGAATACTCGCTCCGAACTGTATTATTGAATTAATCGACGATCGAGAAAACTGCAGTAATGTCGACTATAACGCAATGCAACAAGAGAAAGAGTTAATTAAAAAAGTGCAAATGCATATTGCGATAATGTGAAATTTTGACAAGAACATTTTCTTGCTTTTCCAGAATGCTATTCTTTCCCTCATTATTGAACGTTATTAAGATTCAACAGAAATAATATAAGTTTTATTATACTTGTACAACTAATTATGTGATTTATAATAATAATTTTCTTCAAAGCCGAAATTTTACATAAAAAGCGGCGTGTGAGAGAAAAAGATAATATAAATATCAGAAGATATTGAAAGAAAATTATATTGTATGGATATAACTTTTCTTTTGTAACATCTTTAATTAAAAGATAAATAATTTATATATTTTTGAAATATTAACAATAAATTTTAAAAATATTTGTACAAAATGAAGATTTTTTTAACATACTTTGCTTGTTTTCCCAGCATAGCAGTGAACAAAGACGGATTAAGCCAGACACACCTCGTGTATTCTAGGACGATTATATCTTTGTGAAGCAGATCTGCTTAAAATAGATCTAATCCAATTGCGATCCGTCAGATCAATGAATCAGTCACGAATAAAATGCTTCTCGCTATTTTAATCTTGCTATTCACAGCGAAGGAAGGGTGTTTGTTGCATTAGTTACAAGCATTGTTTGCCTTGTAGGTAGAAAGTGCACACGATTGTGCAAAGCAAACACATGCAGAACAAATGTTAATAATTACAATGAGAGTTGTTGATCGTGCGTGTGCATGAAAAAAAGTCTTTCGTAAATTAGATTATTATCTAGTTGCGGAGTATGAAACGTTGAACTTGCTTGGACGAACGCCAGGGCCGCATTCGAAATTTTTGAACTCTATGACTAAAACAAAATTTTGCGCAGCTGTATCTGGATTGAAGTAAACACGTATCGTGATATTTTCTTCGCGAATATATATTTATGAAAGCTTTCGTATTTAAATATAGGAACACGTCTGAAAATGCAAAAATAATTTGGAGTCTCGAATATTGGAAAGATATAACAGAGACTATAAAACAAAATTTACAGTATTATTGTTAGAAATTAATCAAAGAAATGTTGTAACGTCAAATAAATTTATAGGAGAGAAAGGTAGAATTGGTGTTTATAAGAACATTTTTTAAAACTAATTTTTTGTTTTTTAAATAAGCACAACCATGAAACGTTATTCATCTTAAAAAGATTTTTTAAAGTGGCAGAATTAAGAAGTTTCTTCTTAATTCTGCCACTTTAAAAACAATGTTAAATTTATTTAAAACATTATAATTATTATATCTCGCCATTATATCGCATTTCCACATTCCAAACTTCCGTCCTAACACTAGAACGATTTCTCCTATTAGAATTTAGAAATTCTTCCATAATCCATTTATGTGCTTTCTGCGAGGGTACTGTTTACATTATTCACGATAAGCGCAGTGTATTAATAATTTACGTAAAGAAAATACATCTAACTTCTTCCTTAAAACAAAATAAAATTTAATGAACAAGTACATAAAACACATACGATAAATAGCTTACGGTCACGATGGTATTCAGAAATTAGCTTCTATCACCTGCATTCAGAGTTTAACGTACGCTCCAATGACCACGGAATTGAAGTAATCGGTATCGTTTATCCTAGATCATTCGCTTGCGCAATAAAGCGATAATCAGAATAATTGCAGTTATTCCTATCAATTAATTACTGCGAATCTAAATTCGATACGAGTAAAACTTGTCTCTGAATTTTGACGAGCTGATCGAAATTCAGCTAATACTTTAATTTTGATTAGGAACTGTCATTGAGCAACACTCAGAATTCGTTCGGTCGAGTCGATCAGAAAGTGTTTCGTCGAGACGTGAGAACCGGCTTTGGAATAAATGATTTCACTCTTGGTTGAGAATAACATTTATTCGACCGTAAAGCATCAGTCGCGTCGTTTACCAATTTATTGTGTAAGATCAATTCCTATATATACATAAGTAATATCGACATAGTGGTCACTAAAGAAACAAATTTTGTGAGTTTATTTGATTAGTTTTACTAAAATTTTTTTATCGTAAAAAATCAGATATTTGGTAGATTCTTGATGTACATCAATTCCACAAATTGATTATTAATATCAACGTAATTAATAGTTCTGCATGCTTCAATATGACGTTTTTATATAAGTGCAATGTACGAATAACGTGCGATAGGTGTTTTGATAGCCGGCGAAACTATTCGAAAGTTATTATTTAAGAGTGGGCGCAGAATGAAAAATTGGACGAATCCGTCTTCTACGAATTTCTCCCTTAAGAAAAGGCTTGTGCTCCGTGTATAATTAGTGCGATTAATGTGTCGTGAAGTCGGAGCGCCGCCATCGTCTTCCTACTCTTCCTATTCCGTGCGAACGATTGTTCGTTAGAGAGGAGAGCACAATGAGGGTCCGATGGGGGTCCATATAAGAGATATTTTACGGACGCTTCCTACCGCACTATAAATTTTATTGTATAAGACATACAATGTAGTTTATCGCTTTCTACAGTTTCTTCAATGTATTTGTACGTAACTCAACATCAAGATACTTCAAACGATCCATTGTTGCGTTAATTGTGAATACACGTCTTCCTACGGTAACAATTATAAATTATTTCATTATTTTTGCCGATCACGAAATTCAGCTTGCAAAATAAATGAGTACTTATAGGAAGTAGACTCTCGCAACGTCACATGAAGGACGTGTGACATACTTTTTACTCGTTGACGATCGCCAGTCTGGTTATCTTACTATGAAAGTGCTGATGATCAAAATTTCGATTTGTCCTCGGGCGAGCTTTCGGAAGTTTAATTTCTATCAACAATTAAGATATTTGTTTTACGTACGATTTTTTTTTAAATTTCTGTAATGACATATTCGATTATAAAAAATTCAAACCGATTGATTAATAATTATATTAATTATAATAACTTTTTTACTGAACATTTAATAAGTAAGAATTATTAATGCAATTATTAATTAAAATTGTTTTGATCTTTTTAAAAATTGGATATAAAGTCATAGAAATTTGAGAAATGAATGGTACACACTAAATATCTTAATTGTTTAACAGAAATTCTAAAAGTAAGAACAAATCGAAATTTGTATCTGAACATTTATTAAGTGATCAGCTTAGATACATGAAATAAATCCACGCCCAATGACTTTACAATGATTTTTTGCTTCATAGCTGTAATTTATTGCACCGTTATTCTTATTTGTGTGCTACTCGAAGATACGTATATATATATATACATTCTCCGAGCTTATATATGGCTTCGCCCGGGCTATTTTCTCACTTATTAATTCTCCTTTCCGTGAATGCGATTATCCTCCCAGAGATTATTTACAGCGAAACGTGCCGGCGGGTATAAGATAATAAAGTAACAGTTACCGTATACCCCTTATACCCTCAGACAGTTAAGGCCCCTAACGCCATCGTGGTGATTAAAATTTTATTTATCCCCGCTCGTAAGCGTATCTCCTGTGTAATTATTTCCAATTGAAGCGTATACTTCAGTAATTACTGTGGTGATCAAATAGAAGATACTCTATTGCGGCTTCACTTTTCCCGAGCGCATTTTCTGCGAGTACAGTCGCAAAAGTATTATCCATGTCAATTGTCATGATGCTTCTCTACTGGAGATCCGACCACTCATTAATTACCGATCGAAAATGGACTTTTTCTCGCTTCATCATCGCCAGTCACCCTGATCGGCAGTAAAGCTATCCGGGCGTTCGATTATGGCGAAGTCGTTCGTTTATTTTTCCGCCGGCGTATCGGGAGAAAGCCGACCACCGCTCGCGCTCGCGCTTACCCGCGACGACGAACGTGGATTATGTCGTAACGTCGTGGCACCGTACAATATTGTTTGTGAAAAAGAACCCGCAAACGGGCAAGCACGTGCTGTCGATGCTACTGTCGTGGCTGCTGCTGCATCCTGCGTCGTGTTGTTATACCCAACCATTCGGTGCGCCGAGAAAATGGGCCGGTCGCGGGCCGCTTGATTATGAAACTTTTTTAATTACGTAACGACGAAGTTTGCGAGCGGCGAAAATTCTCGCGCATATTGCGGTATCGCTGGCCCGTTCAGAAGACATATGCGTGGTTCTGGTAGAAATTGAGCGAATCGTTGGAAGATTTATTGAGATATCGACGATTTCTACCGTCTCAATAGTCTGTTTTTTTTTTTTTTCGAAGAATCCCACACAGCATGAAATATTTACGTGATTATTTTTAAAAAATACTTCAGTAAAATATTTCAAAAATATTTTGCAAGCATTTTAAAATTAGGCATTAAAATATTTTACAAAAATATTTTTTTTAAATTGTACAAATATTGTAACACAATATACTTGTAAGTATTTCAAAAATATTTTATGAAAAATCTTGTAATGAACTCTACAATTTAATTCTCGGCTCTTTTTACCAAGTTTCAATGTAAAATTATTTAAAAAAAAAAACGAATATTAGCCTAATCCAAGTAATCCCCTTTACTTTCCACACATTTTCGCCATTTTTTAGAGCAACTATCGAATTTCACTTCAGAAAAAAGATGGTTGTTTTGAGTCGTTGAATTCTATGAGGAAATAATTGAAATGCCATCACGAAATCTTTGGAATCACCGTTTTACATGTTACGTACCATACTGTAAGACACAGAATTTTCACCTAAAGCCGAGCAAATCATTTCTTGAACTTCCGCGGCATTTTTCTTCAACTGGAACGCGAAAAGAAGGCAGTGTCTCAAATGCTGCTTTTCGAACGACAAAATTTTCACTACAATTTTTTGAGATTAGATTTGCAGCATCGACACCTGTTATACCTTATTTTAAAGTTTAAGGATAACACGTCGAAACGACTGTATGGCGAGAAAAAGATTCAAATTTAAATAAGTGCTGCAGTCGATTAAATATAAGGTCCGAGAATTAAGTTGTAGGCCTATTATAGAAATAGTTCTGAGATAGAGCGAGTTTTTTAATTCGATTGATCAATCGCATTGTGCGCATAAGTAATTTTGTTCCGTAAAAGCTGCACTGATCTGCGCATAATGCGATTGATCAATCAATGAATTAAAAAACCCGTCCATATCGCATAGGATATATTCTGAACTGGATATAAACAATGGTAAAATAAGTTGATGCGAAACAAACTGTATTTGTCGTTGCAGCAGTTTATAACATTCTTCGAAAAGAATAGATTCTTCCGCTTTGAGAGGAGCACTGTGCGCTGCGATGTGTTTTAAATCGTAGAATCCAATCACGGATAGGTGGAATCGAAAGAAAAAAAAGGCCGAATTTCATTCAAGAGAAGCTGTAAAGGCGTGTCACGTCTAACGCGCTTCTCGCGTAAATTAAATTCACTTTCGAACGTGTGTACAATCGCCTCGCGGAATCCACCGATTGAAAGTGAACGTGGACGCGTTAGAACGCATTGGACGGAGCGAGGCGATAAATTACACAGGTAAAAGAGGGGCAGGGAGAGAAAGAGAGAGAAAGAGAGAGAGAGAGAGAGAGAGAGAAAGAGAGAGAACGGCCGATTGGGATACCGTTCGAGGTTATGGAAAACTTATTCCGCCTAATCGATGAAGTAGTGTCGATTGAGGTGAATTCTTGATTTAGATAAACTTACATTAAAAACGCAACGAATGCGAATGCTATCGTGATTCGATTGAAAGTTAAGGCGCTCGAGAAATATTTTACCCCCCCCCATAAATCGATGAAACATTGTTTGAAGTTTTCTCATATACAGACGGCGAGAGACTGCAATAATTAATGTATTAACATTTATGTGAGAAATAGGAGCGGGGATTACAAATTAGCTAATTATTTCGCTCACCTACTTGCATTATATCTTTTCAGAGCTCCTTTTTGAACGAAAACGTTTTTTCTCGCGGTTTCATTGCAAGATATGATTTATTTCCTGCTGGTAAAACGAATAAATTACCATAAGACCGACGAAAGTTTTCAGCGGGAATAAGATTCAAGGAGCGAGCGTGCGTATTCGACATGCGTGCGTGTCGTTGCATGTGTGTGTGGAGATGCATGCGTGTGTGCACACGTGTACGAGACGACCGAGTATACGTCTTTAAGCCGAGAACGAACTCTCTTCTCGTTACTCGCGATTCCCGACGAGCAGATTAGAAATTCGTGACTTCGCTGGAACGATATTCGCTCGGGTACTTGCGTTGGAAAACATTACGCAAAGAAAATTGCGTTATCGCGCTCGCTATTTTGAGTGGAATTTCGCGCGACCCTTTCGATTTCGCGCCGACTCGTTCGAGCGGAAACCGTATTCACGGAGAGTGATCAAACATGGCAAAATTCAACGATAAAACCAGTTTGCTCTCGTTGTCATTGCTATCGAGATGGAAAAACGATGAGGCAGGAAGGCGCACAGGATGCGACAAGTAGCGAAAGTCCTGTCTTTATTGCAGTCTTCGAAGCGACTCGCTTTAATGCTCGCATTCCTCATTTTTATAGATCCTTTTCTCTGTTCACTCAAATGAATCTGAATCATCAGCCGCGCATATTATTTATACCTTGTGGCAGTTCATCAGTTTGTTTATATAACTAATAAACATTGAAGGAGATGCTGCATTTTAAGAGTAATGAATGCCACGAAACTTTTTCTTTAAGCTATCTCAGACTGACGTGCATGAACTGTCGCAAGACAACAATGATATTTTGACTGCGGGCAGGAGTCGAGAGCTCCTTCTGAATAAACACTGTGATTAGGGTCGGTGAGGTAACACAAATTTCATTAAATTCGTTGAAATGTCGTGGCGCTTCGCTTTCTTTGCTTTCGATCAACGTAACGCGCACAAGTATCCACAATATAACGCTGGAAATTAATAAAACATATAGGTACATAGTGCGTTTCACCGTAGAATAGGAAAACATTATGTACAAATATTATGCTTAACGTTATGAAAATTTTTTTGCAAGATCAACAGCCGCGAGAACCTCTTACTTCGAAAAAAAATGAAAAAAAAATCAATATCCTGATTTTTCAGAACCATTTCGATCTTTTCGATTACGCAGCTCCGGCGAGAGTGGAGAAGGTAATTTGGAGCGCACGACGCAAACACAGATGAAAAGGCGATCAAACCTGTCTCTCTCGGCTCCGCTCGTTTTTCGCTAATCCCTCATGAAACCCACCGTCCTCACATCGACTGGCACTTGAAATTGCAAATTCACCAAAAATACCGTACGATTACGAATGAGAGGTACGGGCACCTCGTCGAACAAAACTAACGGTAACGTGCGCCCGGAAAATGCGGTTTTCGGTGGGACCGCGAAGACGAGACGACAGTTTTTCGTGCGGGTGCAGGTCGAGATCGCGGCGTCCGGTCCGGCCAGAAGACTGCGCGATGGAAGTGGAAAAGCCACCAGCAGGAGCGTTGCGCTCCGACCACCATCGTCAGGTTGAGAGCTTTCTACAGCCGACGATGAGACTAAAGGAGGGAGTCGAACGGTGCATTGGCGTCTTCGGGGCCTGACCGGGCATAGGCGTAATTCCACTGGAGACTTGAGGACCTAGAGACTGGGAGAGAAAGGCATGAGAGACTTGGCGAACAAGCACGGCATGTAGAAAGACACCTGCGTCGCCACCTGACAGAACAAGACGCTCTTGTGTTCGTAGCCCAGGTTCGATATCGATGCTGTAAGGTCATTGCTGCGTGCGGCAGCACGCAATCATGATATTTACTCTCGGCCTGAAATAGTCACCAGATCAATCTACGACTGTACTTCGCAATGAGACACCCAGACATGTAATTACATCGAGACCGACGTATGTGAATGATTATATATAGTCGCGACTTGCTTGATTTCAATTGATAATTCTTGACAATTATGGGTGGCGCGTTAGGGATTGCTGGTGCTCGAGCTTCGTGAACGATCCGACCGCGATTAGATGACAGATAGGAGTGCATGAAATCGGTTGAGGATCGGTTAAATGAATAGTTAAATTTTTATGACATTTGCATTCGACACCTATTGTCACGATTGTTTCACGTTATATTTAAAGAATCATGGAACGGGGGCGTTCTATCCAAAGGTCTCTCATTGCCTTCAGGGTATATATTCCGTATCCGTCGTTAGTCCCTTCGTCCATCTGTCACTGACCTGAAACCTAGCGTGCACACCACGAAGGATATGTATATGAGAGATCAATCAGAAGAGCCGAGTGAAAGTGGAACGTCAGGCGTTAATATCTTGACAAAGGATGCTGGGAATAGACGTAGGCGACACGCATGCCTCGGGGATGTTTCCAAGCGGTAATGATTCCGCGTATCGCGACATCGCACCGCGGCGAATCCTGGTGAAATGTAGGAAGCTGGTTCTCCTCCGTGTCGAATCTTTCGTAATCCTCATACACAGAGACGCGACACACGGTCGTCATCGAGTTTTCAATAAATTACCTTCAGGGTCGCGGTTCAAGTGGATAGCGTTGCCGATACCGAAGGGAGTAACCGGATCTCTAGGCGACAATCGCGCGATTAAAGCACCGTTAATGTCATTAAACACGCAGAATTTGCATGCTACTTATTGACGAGTGACATTTAAAGAAAATAGCAATACGTCATCTACAATACAGATGCGAAGATTTCCTCGGGAACGTAATGGTCGTTATAAAGTGGTTGTAAGAATTGTCATACTCTCGACGTTACGTCATGTCACATCAAGCAAGAGATTCATTGCATTTGTATTATAATGGACAACAAAATCTAATCGATTATTTATCTTGCTAATTTATCTTTAAATATACTTATATTCATATGATGTACATTTGATTTATTCTGCTAGTTAAAATAAGAAAAAATTCTGACGCTTTAATATTCACAGCTTCTTATTTTTTAGAGATTAACTGGAAATGAACTAGAGATAAATTCTTTGCTGTCAGTCGAGCAGATGTAATTGCCTTAGTTGCTAGAATCAAATAAATTACGAACGCTGATCTGACTTCTGTTTGTTCTTGAGAAAGATTTAGAAATGTCATCAATAATTTGCGGAGCCAAATGGAAAATCCTGCTTGCTACAAAGAAAGGATCGAGTGTCTGGCCTCGTGTCACAGATATTTGTACGAGGTCCATGACGCTTTCTTGGCCACTCGAGAAGTCGACGAGTCCTTCCTTCCTCTATCAGTGGCCATCAAGGACGACGCTTCTCATTCCTCGTTTTCTTCATTTTCCTCTTTTTGCTTGAATTACGACTCACTACTATACTCATTCCCAATCATAGGCTTTCTTCGCACGGAAGGTCGAGTACGTAAAATCAGGTTTGGTGTTTTTTGTATCGCCGGTCGAAAGGTTGTTGTCCTTAATGATTTTTATAATTTAGTTTGATTTTTTTAATACGAGAGCGCAACATTATCTTCAGCAAACATATATAACTACGCGCTTTCCACGCTCCAATTATCTTACATCGATATAAATCGTGCTGCACCTTACTGAGTTTTAATTTAATATTTTAATTTATAATTTTCCTATCCTCTCTCAGTTTATATCGGAGTACAACCGACCGGATGAGACATCGCAAATAGTGCATTAAAAGTAGAAGTCGATCAATTCTCCTGTCACTTTTACTACCGCCGACGTTAAGATCTCCTGCATTTAACGAAATAATCTTTGATCGCGTTATCCTTGAGGTTTTATATAAAAATGCGTTTTCATGTGGAAGAATCTATAATCGAGCCTGATGAATCAACGACAATAAAAGCTATATTGACAATTTAATGATATTTAGAAGTATTCGAATGAAATGATTGCGTGATGAGCTATAAAATCATGCAAGCATATTCCTGGATCAAGAGGTCGAAATTACGAAAGAGGCTAAAACGTTACGGGTGTTCCAAGTACCGAGATGCGCATGTAAACTGTAAACGTAAAACTGTAACATCGTTACTAGTGAGAGAAAGATAGAGAGGAGGGTGGGGTTCGGCTGGTCAGCCACAACGAGCTCTCACTTTCTATTGTCCAATCATGCCAAGAAATTGTCAGGCATGAATTTAATTTAACGCTCTTGTCGCAGACAACAGTGTTTCTTTGATCGCGATAATTTTGCAATTAATTCCTTGCTAGAAGAAATTTGTATTTTTTAATTTACGATTTCTTTTTGCAGTATATATACATTTTGATGATACTTTTCAGAAATTTCGTGTAAAACGTAGCGCTAGGAATATGCGGTTAAAAACGGAGCATTTTTTTAGTTTCGTGAAAATATAATCGTTCGTATAATGATTTATAGAATCACAGAGAAAATTTCTAATCCTTTTCGCAAACTCTATTTTATTTAACAGCGATAAATAAGGTAGACATCTCTGTTACTTTCCTGCATCGGCAAACTAGGGATTCGCGTATTACTTTCACCTTCCTCTTAGCAGACGAGTTATATCTTCGATGGTGTTACGCGTTCGCGAGAAGCTTATATATAAAAAAGTTTATTAATATACATACAACTATTTATAAAAAATGTAGGAGTTATTAGATTTTATTTCCATTCACATCTCTATAAAGTTCGTCGTTGTTGCCGTAAAGTCTCGGTGAATCATTGCAATCAACCTGTAATGTTAAAATTCATTAAAAGAAAATCGAAATTAGTTTCAGATAATTGTATGCATTTAAAAATTCTATGTATTAAATAGTTTAAATACCTTAAACCACCAGTCACAAACCCGAGTGGTTTGACTAAACACTGTACCATTTGGGCAAAGGAAACTGAACAGACGTCCATTTGGCAAGCACCAATGCCACACCTTAAATGAAAAAGTAAAATATTAATCTTATATTTTCAATTATTACCCCTTATAATAAATTTTCCAATTTAACTTAAATGCTCTTCTAATATTTTAAAAAATAAATAAAGCATAAATTTATATTTTTCTCCAAACAATATTCAATTATAATATTTTGTATATTCTTATAAAATAATCTGCAGATAATATTTGTTTAAAATATTTTAATTTTCTTCTTTTTAATGCATTTTTCGAAAGAGATTAATGAAATCCTATTAAGTATACGAAACGCATTTAAATAATCTGGAAATATTGAAATGAGAATTTGTTCGGTGACCATATGGACGCACCTGACATCTGGCCTCGGGATCGGCATAATATCCAGGTAACTTTCCTCCACAGGTAAACGCGAGTCCGAACGGCACCGAATTGTAAATTGGATAGTCCACGCCAGGTGTATAACCATCCACTTGCTGCAACGCATAAATAATTATGCGTGTTATACATAGATAACTATCGCTTTTTAACAGATGTTACCAATTCGCTCACAATCGTTTCCCTTGAAATGAATCCTTTATTATTATGATTTATTATGAGCTTTTTAAGTGATTACGTAATTATTGCACTGTGAGGCACATTCTAATTTGCATTGTAAATCTCGGTGGTTGCATTGAAACAATTAGCGAAAATAGTGGAACTTGGAGAAGCATAGCCATGAGTTACTGTTATTGTTCTGTTGGAACAATAACAATACGTTTCGACATGTATCATCTCG
The DNA here is from genome assembly GCF_001594065.2 of Cyphomyrmex costatus. Taxonomy (NCBI): domain Eukaryota; kingdom Metazoa; phylum Arthropoda; class Insecta; order Hymenoptera; family Formicidae; genus Cyphomyrmex; species Cyphomyrmex costatus. Next base: position 1,618,989 of record NW_017278534.1, on the reverse strand, counting down.
ACAATAGAATATGGAATGAATATACATGCTGTAAATCGGACTTCCTGTCTCTTAAAAGCGAGCACGCATGTTTGGCTTTAACTTATGTCAATAAATTTCATAATTCATTTTTTAAATTATAATTATTACATACAAAAAATGCTGCGATTATAAAAAGTATCCTTTTAATTATGTCCTATATTATAAAAACTGCTCGTTTATTATTTTATAGCTTTAAATAAATTATTATTTTGTCAATCATTTTGATTAAACTATTAGAATAAATTAGAGCAATATTGAAATTATCAATTTTTTGCAATAAACATTAAATTAATTAGTATTATTTAATAACATTGATACAAACACACATCAATGCTTCCTAGTCTTATATTTTGAGATTAGAAATGGAACGCGATACAGGATTGTTTTCGTAATTGGCCATCAGTCAAAACGAAAAAAAATAAACAGGCAATTGCGACACAACGCATCGGCTTGAAACCGTTCAGTGCGTGCACGTGCCAATGTTTGACCGGAAGTCAGGTTACATTGTTCCTCCCTAACGGATGCACATCTCCATGGCTTTGTATACGATCTCTTGTTTACGATTTCACGTCTACGTATGCAGATGTATGGTCCCTTTCTTCTCCACGCGCCGAATCTAACTGGTGACTCCAACGCGTGGTAAGAAAGCCAGCACCGAAAAGGTGATTCACCTAGTTACGTTGCACTTTTACTTCCAAGGAATGACATGTGTCAAAGTTTAAGCAAATCCATCATACATGCATACACAATAAAAAACATTTTTCACTTGTGTTAAAACTGGCCCTTGTTAAAATTTTAGTTAAATTTTTAGCATACTTGAGTGTAAATTTAATATCATGTAATTTGTATATTTTGTTAACATTGTGTTAACAAAATATACTATTAGTTATTTGAATATTTTGTTATTTAAATAATTTCTCTGTATGTGATATATAACATTTCTTAGTAATAAAATGACAATCCAAGCAAATAATCTAAGTTTAAATAATATAAAACTAATATAATTTTAAAAATAAATTCTACATGAGATGAACAAAAGATGTATATAGATACATATTAATTAAATATATTATAAATATTAATTTTAATGAATAAATAAGCTTCCACAATTTATTTCCCAATTATGTTAAAATGTTATAAATTTTAAATGGTTGAGATAAATTTTAAATGTTACAAATTTTGTATTAATTTTTACGTAATGTCTGTGCGTGTTACTTTCTAATATATTTATTTTATATTAAATCGATACAAAAATTAAAGTGTACACGTTAAATATATTAAATTTTACATAAATTTTCTAACAGTGTATTAAATGAAAATATGTATAAACATAAATATATAAAAATTATTTTAAAAAAGTATAATTCAAATAAGAAGATAATTTGATAGATCAAATATTTCGACATATATAATATGTATAGAAGAAATTATGAATGAATTTTATTTATACAAAAAATAATTGAATTATTTTGTCATTACAGAATAATGTGGTGAAAGGTGCATTAGTCGAAACAGGATAATGCAAACATTGCATAAATTAATTAAGTGTCTTATCTTTCCGTTTGTTAGCTTCGTGGCATTGAAGCTGCGTTTTATTTTTTTCTCGGCTTATTATTCTCTATCCCGATTTTCATCGGTTTTGCGTTCATCATTTCCGGTGAAATATGTCTTCTAGCTGCTAATTGCACGATCGGACGCGACGATTCTGAATGTTTATGCATTGTTTTTTTTTCTTTATTAACATTAATTAATATAATATTTTATAATATTTTTAATTATTATATAATGTTGGATATTTTAAAATCAAAATAAGAAACAGTAACGCGGCTAATTAATCATGTGTCAATTTTTTTTAATTTCTTAATTTTGTAACGTAATATCGCGCGCGCGCGCGAAACCATGGCACATTTACTTAAAATTTCGGCATAGTGAAATTATTCATGAGTTGCATTTAGGACGCATTCAGATTAAATTCAGAATAGATTTCGTCTAACTAGGCGTTTCGTACGCGGACGAGAGAACATGTTCGTGTAACACGGGTAATTAATGAATTACTTCATGTTACCACCTTAAGAGAAAGATGATGCGTGCAGGTACGGTTCACTCACTGTTATTGTTACGCGATACATCGTGAGAAGCGCAACGATGAAAATGATAATTTTAATATACTGTACTAAGGTTTGTAAAAGTGGAGTATTTACGAAATATTTTCCCCACCACCCCACCACATTATGCATATTGCACAATCGTTATGTGACGAAGATAATTTTTCTCATGGATTCACATACATTTTTTTTACAATCACTGTATAAATTTATTTATGAATTTTGAGAATTGGTTTGCGGAAAGATTGAAAGACTATCACGAACTTTAACTTACCGCCATTGTTTCATAGAGTAAAACCGCGCCAAGAAGCAAAAGAGCGCAGATGATTACTTGGTGCCTTGAAATCATCTAAAAAGAGTTAAAAATTTAATTACTCTATAATATTAATGCATATAATTGAAAATATATAAATTAATTTTTGTACAGATAAAATTAAATTGACAAATATTTATTTTGCTAAATTTATTTTACTATTATATATAGTTTTAAAGTATTTTTGTAAATTATTTTTGAGTATTTTTTAAGAAATAATAAAAAATAATGGAAAAAATTGAGTGAAAGATTAAGCGATGTGCTTACCTTTCCGAAATATCTGATCCCCTTAGTCCGCAGTGTCGTAGTGCGTGGTGATCATTTATCTTTCCGTGTTCCTTGTCCTTTTAGGTTTTCGTGTACCACACTTATTCAATTTTCTTTAGGTTCGTAAGGCGATGCTACTTCCAAAGTATCTTTCTTAAAGGATTGTTCTATGAGGTGGTGGTATATATATGGCTTTAGACATCAGCCAGACAAAAGGGGGGATTCTTGAGAGTCTCTCTTTCTTGGGGCTCCCACATCAGACGAACGGAGAAAGAGAAGATCCCAGAGCGGTGGAAGGAGGGATGTTCTTCTGTGGTGCAGCAGATTCTTCTCTTATGCAATCGTCTCGTGCTCTAACACCCGTGAAAATATTCGTAACCGTCGTACTTGAACCGTTGTGATACCTATGTCCTTCTTTCTGTCTCCCTCCAAATAGAAGAATCTCCGAATAGTTATAGTTATCTATTTATTTCTCTCTTATTTCTTTTGCATGAGAATCTTTATAGAAATTTGCCAAACTTTTATAAAGCCTTGAACTTAAATTTTTTATCGTATGTATAAAATTAAAAAAAAGGAACCCTGAAAAAAGGAATTAACTGAAATCCTTTTTTTAATATATTGTCTCGTAGAAATATTAAGTTCATTTAAAGAGTTAAATTAATTTAAAGAAGATTCAATATCTCACTCGATCAAGATACGCTGAATAAACTAGCTACTTTTACTTGGAAGTTATGTGTCTAATTATTCTGGCTGCTGTTAGAATTGCAAACGACTAAGGAAAATGCCAGTTATGCAAATAAAAATATAGTTCATATCCAAGGAAAGCAAATTTTAAAAATCTGCAATTTAATTCGCATCTTTCATTAGTGAGAAAGACTACGTTTTTTAAATATTTTTTTTATCATGTATAAGTACAAATTTTAACAGAGCGAATTTAACTGTACTTAGTGCGCACTGATGCACGTTAAAGCCATCGTACACAAATTAATGTAAAAAGATATGTGTTTAATATAAATATAGAAACAGATTAAATCATGAATTCCTCAATACATTTTATTATACTATTAAAATTAATTAAAATATTAAATAAAATCTGTGTTTTACTTTTGAAATATTTGCATTTTACTTTTACACAAATTAAATCAGTATACTATACGGCTTTAAAATATAATGAAGAGAATTATACATATATTGAATATAAATTCTTATTTTTGTAACGTCAGTATTCAACACTTTCTTACTTGGCTGGAATATGATTGACGTATCATTTTGTTACATAAGCGATCAAATATTCTTAGCTCGTGCGATCATATCGTTAATTATTGTTTTGTGCGTCTACGCTGAAGAGGGTTGAGATCAGCGCGCTGATCTCTTCAATCAGATACGATCCTTTTTTTCTTCTTATTTTTTAGTTTAGATTTTTCCGCGAAACGGAAATGCTCATCAACAGGTCGGATCCCGAAATGATTCGTTCTTATCGTGCGAGATACATCCAAGGTTACGCTGTCGCGCAACGCTCCCGCTTGTCCGTCATAACACGTAGATTCAACAAATGTGAATCTACGTCCATTCTGTCTCTCATTGCTCCTTGGAGTTCTCGTGATGATACAATGGCGTAATGCGACATACACCATTTTTGTTTTGGCAACTAACACTTTCACCCTGAATCATAATGACACAATTTCAGTATTACGATCTATGCTAATGTTGGTATCCCCTAATGCGATCCTTTAATGGCCATTGGTGGATATTGAGGTGCACGGATTCATACCACTATTATGATGTAATTAATTACACAATATGAAGAAGACACTTCAAGACCTTTAATTAAAAAAATTTTTTTGAACGGCTCGTTGCTTTTTTGATCTGTGGGACAGTGATGACATTTGCGAAGATTTCGTCGACAGCGATTGCTTCGGGAAAAAATCTTCATGAAATAAAGACATTAAGAACATGACCTTGTGATATATCACAGAATTAAGAACTGCGCGTCATATCTTGTGCAAGGTCGAGCTCGTTCATTTGCATTTTGTTGCACGCGCGTCAGCATCTTCCGCTCCGAACCCCTTCATTTTCGAAACGCGTTTTGTGCCAATTAGCGATGGATAATTGACAGTTACAAGCTTTTCCAGATTGACATGTAAACTCAGAGGAAAATTAGACATCCGGCGGTTATGGATCGCTGGTCACCCACGCTACGAATTATGCGTCATCGTTTTTTCCTTTGAAGCAAAAAAAAACTTCAAATATATTATATATTATATTTTAAATTCTCATAATTATTTTCGATTTTAAAGGATTAATTATATTTTTCAATTTTTTAAATATTATGTAATAATAAATACAACTAAAAGCTGTGTAAAGAAAACTCTTTTATAGTAATACATTTTTTACACCTTATAGAGCAATTCTTTGATTACGTTGCATTACGTTTGTCGATTTTATGTTATTAAAACATTGCATCATGCATATACAGACACAATAATAGCATGTATTTCAAGCACAACAGGAAACAAACACTAAGACAGCGCATCCCTCCTCTCATTACGGCCGATTTCGCACGGATCATATTGCAGTTCGCGTTGCGTGCGGATGCGAAGTGCCACAGACCGCGGGCGTAGACTGTTGTTCTTAATTAAATTATCTGTCTGGTAGCTAATTAGATATCGGAGCGATTACAAAATAAACGTGACAACCGTGGGAAGATCTGTTTATTACTTTTACTCGTGAACGAGACTGCGCCATCAATAAGAAAAATATCGCTCCCGTTCATTGGATATGTGACTTGTCATTAATCAATTATACTGTAAAATAATCTTGATTTAAATTTACGTTAAAAAATATTGATCTGAAAACCTTAACAAGGAAAGGCTAATTCAAAGATACGTATATAAAGGCTAGAGTTTATAATACAAAAAAGCGTTTAAGTGTAATTTTATAAAAGCACTTAAATAAGTGTACACGTAATTTTCTTACAACAAATTCTAATATAGACTCGATCAAAAAACTTTTTGATCGAGTCTATATTAATGATTAAAAAATGTTCCAATTCTTGTCAATAAGAGTATAATGGAGTATTATGTGTGAGAAATGTATGAAGTATTTTGGAGGAACATTTCTCGCGCTATTCGCGGCCCAGCATCTTCGCACGATGCTGTCTGTGGTGTATAATCCCGCGTAATTTCATAACGCCTTGACTTCCGAGCGTCTTCTTTTCTGTCGCCGGATGCCAACAAAGAGGTATGAAAGTTATTCTCACGTTTTTAACATTCGCCGAGCATAAAATAATTCATCGCGGATCAGTGATAGTTTCTGGAAGAGAATCCGAGAGATTTCTGAAAGATTTGTTGATCGCCGACGATAAATTCGACGATACAATAAATATCTTGTGAATTGCGACACAAATGCCATTATTAATACTTTTAGCTCTCAAGAGAGAAATGACTTCGCAGGAGAAGCATTGTTTCCATCTGTGTCTGTACCGTTTCATATTAATTGCTGGTGTAAATGCTGATTTAATTACGAATCTTGCGTATATTTTCTTACGTCATATTACGCAATACGATTATGATTAATGTCTGCGCGAAATGAAGGATAGAATGGGAGCAAACTGAGAGAGATGCATAGATTTGACGGAGAATAATTCGGATTTAACTAAATTTTGTTTCTCGCTATTAAAAGTTTCCGAAGTTGTTGCGTATCGTTTCTGCTGCATGAATTTTATTGTGTTTTACTTATGTAAGTAATAATAAGGATTATAATAAAAACTAAATGTCGGGAAGTTGCTCCGCAACAATGTTAATGAGTTATTATTACTATATTTCATGTACGGAAGATATAACTTTAATTACCATTTCAAAAATTGTAATAATTTACAAATGACTATAAAATTATGTGCGTAAAATTAGCACCGCCATTTTGAAAAAAAAATAAAATAAAATTTGTGCTGAATTGTGCTAGATTTGTGCTACATTGTGCCGCAAGAATTAATGACATAACTCAAAAAACAAAGCGTTAAATTGAAAAAAAAAACGTTTTTTTCGCCAGCACCGCCATTTTGTTTAATCGGCAAAATAAACATTGTGCTGAGTTGTGCTCGATTTGTGCTACATTGTGCCGCAAAGATTTCAGCCGTTCTTTCATAACACCAAAAGTTATGACTAAAAATAGTTTTTCCCTCCGTGTTCGGTTTTTTGCCCATAAATCGGGTTTGTAGTGCTTCCATGTGATCGATACTGTATATCTGAGTTGTGCTATCGTAGCACAACTCAGCACAACCATCATATTCACCGGCACAGCGATATTAAGGGTACTTTACTCTTGAGCGCGATCCTTCGCGCAATGCTTTTTTGTTCAAAATTCGGGTTTATTATGCCTCCATGTAATCGATACTGTATATCTGAGTTGTGCTAGCGTAGCTAAATATATGAAAATGGATTTCGGTTTTTACAAGAAGTATTAAATGAGGGTTTTCAAAATGGCGGTGTTAACTTCACGCACATTATAAAATTACTGTGTTCTCTGTAGGTGCACTGAAAAAGGAGTTAATTGGTAATAGCTACGAAATGTTTAATATTGTCAATTAAACGTTTGATTAATATAACTGGAAATACTTCTACATTCTTAAATATTTATACTAACCAAACATTTTTAATTGGCATTATTTTACATAATATTTATAATAACTATTATCAAACTTTTTTTTAGTATATGCAGACGTGTAACTAGATACTCTACGCGATACACATTTTACGATAGTTGAATTAATTAATTCTCGCGATTTCTAGAAACTGAATCTAAGAAGTTCCATTTCCTCGTCGCGCGATTGTAATTAATCTCAGTGGCGTCAGACTTTATCGCGTGTCAAGTTCGGTTTATTGCAGATGTATCAGCCTTTTAACTCAGAGACATTGTGCGTACGTGTACGCCTATCGTGGCTCGTTCGTTCCGTTTTATCAGTCAGCGCAATTCCGAACGCAACGGCGCGGCGCGCTGTTCCACATTTTCAGTCACACGTACACGACAGTGCATACCGCAGGCGGCTGTCAATCGTTCTCTCCTAGACATTCCGGTCTCGGAACATCGTCGTACAGAGCCGCGACGGGCCTCGTTGCATGCGGATGCATCGTCGCCGCATCCGTCGTCCTGCCAGACGCGACGATGTTTCCGGAAGCGTGGGCTTTTTCAGCCGTCGCCGTCGTCGCTCGTCGCAGGTGCGTCGAACGGTAAGATCGAGATCGGTTGATTGCATCTGGGTGGAACGTACATCGAAGTTACCTCGATTTAAAACGCGTTGTGCGTATACACGCGTGCACTTGTGTGTGTACCATATATGTGACCTCGTCAATCATGTCAACCGTCGCTGAGCGCAGAAAAGTGAAGGTAAATAGTCGAAGGTAACCTGTTGCCTTTGTATATTTTAATACTTCCGATCGTTTTCGAATCGTGTGTTGCGAGTGGCAGGATTCCGCGCGATCGCTATACAGATCAATCTTTTTGTCCGAATGGATCGTGATTTCTCTGATAAAGAGCATCGCGTTTGTGTTTCGTCGCGCGTTGCGACTTGCCGCAACTCGATTCCCATCGGGTCGCGACGATCATTGTAATTAACATGGGGCTATTGTTTAAATTAACGATCGATGGTGCCGCGCTCGACGTAGCTATCGTAAGTTCTTCGTCCGATAGTTTCGCTCCCGTCTTGCCATGCTTATGCAATTGTACGCATCCATGCGTTTTGCGCCACCGAACGATAAATCGCTCTAAGTCGAATAATTGCGCGTTTCCTCGTCGCATATTCAACAACGGTTTGATCGTAAATCCATGACGTGTCGCCTTTATCGCGGATCATGACTGTACCAGATATGATAAAATTTAATTCAATAATCGTGATGACGCATTTTGTATTGCTTTGTTTGAAAAAAAATTATAACGAAAAATTAATTTTTGAATTGAATAATTAGTGAATCATTTGCACGTGATTAAAAAGTCATGAAGAACTCACAGGGAGTTTTTTTTAATTCTATATGACTGGATAAAATATATCTATCTTGTTATCGTAGCTTATCTATTTGATAACTTCTTTATCTAATTGTAAGTTTACATTTATGAAACATTGTATTTTATCGTAATGTTTTACGGGCTGTGTAGGAAAACAGTTTTAATTGCAAAAATGAAGAAGCATAAAGGCGATAACTGGAAGACCGATGAATTGGCTTGAACGAGGATTTAGTTCCATTTGTGCGTTATTCGTTGCATATCGTAGGAGCATCGACGAAATGAAGATAGACGAAAAAAAAAAGGGACACCAGACAGTTTTTATTGAACGCCGCGCTATATGAAACGATTTTTTGTGTGCGTAATTTTTTTTACGGTTTGATTTTATCGGAAATCTTGATATATTGAAATTAAAAAGACATATGCTTGTATTTCTGCGAACTCGTATTAGAACGATTTAATCATAGCACGACGTACCGTAAGGTTTTTCCTCGACGAATTCAATCCGCCTCGCCGTTCGAATTCCGTGAGTACGTATGCGTGGCACGCATCGTTAAAACTCCTTCGTGACACAACCGTAATAACTTCCGGTCAGACATCCAGCGACGCTCGCTTCCGGTTCCCACCCTACCACGTGTATGAAAAGGGGAATTGGTTGATTTTGCGTTGTCAGATATAATCATCGGCCAAATATAACGTCGTATAAATTTTCGCGGCGTTTGCAACTTTTTTCTTTCAACGAGCGCGACGAGAATGTACGGTTATATCGACGTCCAATGTGCTGTATTATACAGGCAGTGCGATTGTCCGCGCGGCATCAGAACATTTTTTTTTTAATAATTCTCTTTATTATCTTTTATTGTATAAGAAGTCGAGATTCTGCAAGGTATAGTCGAGGAGAATAACGGAAATCTAGAAAACCGTAATAATGAGCAGCGATTCCATTTCATCTGCTAACGCTACCGTTATCGAACGTTCTCTTCTTATTGCTCACGCACATACACGTGAATGCTAATTAATTTTATCGAGGTGTTTTCTAATTTCTCGATGGTATGCACGATAATAATTGATTTAACATATAAACGCCTGTTTTACACAATGGCGATTCCGTCGCGCCGATAAAAGATACTTGTGCGTAAAGTAGAAAACCTTGTTTTAGAAGATGTTTTTACAAGACACCCGTTAAGTCGTTGCTCGCGTTAACAGTTCTGCTATTGTACGCGGGTGTAACACAACGACAGGTGTACAGCTACGTACAGGGCGTTCTATAAAATTTCCTCTTCCTTTTTTGTATGTTATTGGTTGTGCCACTTTTAGATTCTTTTTCTAAAACTTTTCTAAAAATAATATTCCGCATTGCACGAATAAAGACCATAAAATGTATGCTTTAATGGCAATCTTTTCATAGAATTATTTTTAATACATATACTTATTTAATATATATTTCTTAATACATTTGACGGGTAATTCAAATATTTTGATAAGAAAAAGCATTATAATATCATTTTAATAAGAAAGCAATATAAAAAAATATTATGTACATATATATGAAAAAGGATAAGATTTTTTATTTAAAACATTAAATCTGTATTTTCCCACGCTGAGATCGAAACTTTTATTACGCATTCTCAAAATAACGCTCGCGGGTGTAAGCGTGAACAACAGAAACACACCTGTAACCGACGGAATACATTAATGAATTCTTCCTCACCTGACTATCGGTCACTTGACTCATTTCCTGTGGATTGAAAGAACCCCCGGTACGTTTAAAATCGCCGATACAATTGCATCCCGCGCATCCGCTGTCGGGATGTAATCACTGGGACGCGGACAAAAACCCGTCATTGTCGCTACGCGTATTGCAGAGAACAGTGAAAGTTAAAACAGTGAATGTCTGACCGTTGTATAAAATTTTTATGTACGTTTATTTATTTTTAATATAACAAGGATTGGAGCTGCGGAACATAAATTAAAATACAGAATATTTAAAAATTATGGCAAAGTAATTCCAGAAAGGAAAACAAACGAGTAGGTAATTATTATTGTTGGAAGTAATAATATTGTACAAGAAGAGAGAATTAGATCGGAATAATAAGAGCGCAATTCTTATTAATTTTCTTATACGTCGTAATACTGTAAATAAAGGTTCTGTCCGAGCGATTTTATTATAAATAGCACAAATATATGACCGTTCGATGCAGTGAAGTGGAAGAAAAGGAGGCTTCAATAGGAACCAGTACGATGCAAGGTGCAACACGTGCTGCCCGACAGCTGTTTTCCGGTTTAAATTTGGACGTTAAGCCCATTTTTAATTTCGCGCCCGGACGAACTTTCAAATAATAATAATTATAATGTGACACGGGGTGAATCCTCCTTGTCTGCTCTAAATTTGCAAGCCATTTATCGAAATGTGCGGTTTATTCATGTACGAAAGTTGCATTTTAGGGAAATACGACCCGGTAAAAATATTATGTATAGATTATCGCAAGAATTGTAGATATCTCCTGTATTCCATTGTTTAAAAATTATTAGAGCTTTGACAGCACGAGAGAGAACAGTGCATCTTCATTGGCAAATTATTTGCAGGTAGTCTGTTATTTCAGCTCGTTGTAAGAAACGAGAGGAAAAAGCAAAGAGGAAATAAAGAGTGGCAAATTTTGTATTCGTCATCTAGCAATGGAGGACGAGGACTTTGGTTTCGCGAAGAGAACGGACAATGTCTTAAAGAAGGTTTTTACTGTTAATAATGAACAAACACACAAGAATACAATTCATAACGTTGGACATCTAATCCGTTCTCCGCCAAAGGTTGGTTCCTTATCGGTGTAGAGTAGAAAGAATTTTTGTAATATTTTATTAGGAACATAATAATTAATGTTTAACATAAATCTACAGGAAGCCTCATAGAGATATACTTTCACATTTTATATGATCTGTTTATATAACTACACATTTTTTAATTACGTATGTAATAATTTCTTAAATAATTAATTTTTTAAATATTTCCAACAAAAATAAATATATTATAGATTTTTGCTTGTATCATTTGAGTGTTAAAAAAGTCAATAAAATAAACAATATGTGAATAGTGATAAACAAAGATTTGTGGAACAGATATTGTTAAAACATGAACATAAAACGTATAAATTTAGATTTTAAGAGGAACATATTGTAGAAATATGAAAGTAAACTGATGTTTACAACTTGATAAAATGCAATTAGACATCGGAAGTCGTTGGTGGAGGTGGATCAACGACACCAGCGCCTCTGATTGGGGCCGGAAGCGAGGGCCCTCAACGCGCGTCAACCGCCGCTGGTTCAGTCGTGCCCAACACGCCGAACATACCGAACGTGGTAGAGTACCATCTTAAAGTCAAGCCTAGGTCAACGACAAGGCACTGCCGGCTCGATAACGTTCCCGTGAGTAGCGTTTTCAGACTCTCTCGTGGAGAACGCAGGTAGAAAGACGCGCTTAGGATTGTTTGTTGCGATAGGATTGATTTGCCGTTTCCATTAGCATTTATCATAAAATATTTGCAGAGTATACGAAGCATTGTAACTTATCCCGTTATTCTACCATTCCACTTTTCCTTCATTTAAATTCATGACGCGTTCGAATTCTTTTCCTATTCGTTAGACATTTTTTATGTTTTATTGATTAGATTTTAGTTGAGATGATCACTCTTGAATTATTTTAAAATTTTAGTCCTAAAATAATTAGATCAGTAGATCCGCGCGTTAAAAATATATATGTATGTGAATTTGAAACAGAGAGATCAGCCTTTAAAAGAGATGAAGAAGGAGAAGGTGTCTTCTGACGATAAGAAGAAGGATCTCGTGTCGAAGTTGTCACGTCTGTCCATTGATAATAATGTTTTTGAGGGCTCTACTGATCTGCCGCAAGTATTTCAGGTATAATTTTCATATTTTTAAATATATATATTAAAGAGAGATGAGAAAGTTTGAACTTTTCTTAATTTTACATTTTATTTGTTCCAATTTAATATGAATCATCAAAATATAATAATATACGACATTCGTATAATTTATATACAATATATATTTTTTCTATTTTACGAAATGTAAAATAATACTAAGAAAAGAAGAAAAAGATTTTATATGAGAATTTTGGAATATTAAACCAAAAAAATAATATTTATAATATTTATAATAAAATAAAATGACACATATTTTTTTATTAAAAATAAAGAATTTATTTGTCACTAATTTTTTTATGATTAATATTGTAATTTTTTTCAAAGATAATTTTTAAAGAGTTAAAAGGAGGTCGAAAAATTTCGAAACTCTGTTCCAAGAATTTTATCCTTAGGAAGTTCGTTGCGCATTTGAGTCTTGTAGGTTGACTCTTTCAGGTGAAATATTTGGGATCCCATGATGCAAGAGGCCTCTGGGGCATCAAGCACACAAGAACACCCGTCGATAATATGGTTTCTGCTGCGAAGGCTTTGCCGACTAACACAATGCTGCCTCTTATCAAGCTAGTAGTTTCTCAGGAGGGAGTTGCCTTGCTGCCACTAGACAAGAGGAAGCAGGATGCTAAATTATCCAGAATGTATCCTATTGAGACGATTTCCTACGGAGTGCAAGATCTAGTTTATACTAGGGTCTTTTCCATGATTGTTGTTCGCGAGACGGAGAACTTCAGGAGAATCTCGCCATTCGAATGTCACGGTTTTGTCTGCGAGTCGAAATATTATGCGAGGCAATTGACGTACGCTCTTGCTGCAGCCTTCGAAATGTACTCCAAGATCGTAAAGGCTCAGGAAAAACTAACCGGAGTCAGCGCAAGCACCGCCAGGAAAAGATTTGCGATCGACCTAAGAAGCCCCGAGGAAATTGAGGCGGATCTTACGATGGATTCCGAAGCGTAACTTTTGAAATTTAATATCATTTTTTAGATTAAGATACACGTATAAATATACTAGATATAAATTTTTAATTAGGAGAGTTTAAAAAAGGGGCATTTTTGAAAAAGATTTATACAAAAAATATAAAAAAAAGAGTTTGAAAGCAATGAGTGCATGTTTACAGTATATTTCGAAAATTGTTTCGAAATATGATTTTGTATCTTATATAATGCGAATAGATTTTTTTATTATATACCTCCAATAATATTTTTTTGAAAAGGACAATGCAGGGTAGAAAGTAGTTCTAGATTTTCAAAAAGGTATTATCATATTTTTGTTACTTCACAAAGAGAGTTATTTACATTAACTTTTAATTTTTCAGATATTCTATAGTTTTCATACACAGTATATTGTTTAAAATTGAAATTAGAGAAAATACATTATTTTTTACAATGCATCAATCAATCAGGTAATAGAAAAAGAAAATTTAATTTATCTCGTTTGCATAAAAATAAATTGAAATGCATTTAGTAAATATATATATATATATATTATAAATAAAAAATAGATAAATTTATGTAAATAATTGTAGATACAGTCATAATGATTATCTCAAGTAAATAATTATTTTTTATTAATATATCGTGGATTCAGCACGTTCTATATCATATTTCTGAAAAGAGAATTTTTATGTCAGAGACAGAAAAAATATATTGTATTTTATACGGTATAAAGTTTTTTTTTTTTAATATATGTGCTAAATCTATGTATCCCTTACGAATTGATACGCCAATTCAAAAATGAAAGAAATATTTATAATCAGAACGTTGTTATATATGAATACGTGTGTTTGTATAATTGTTGTTGGTTTTATTATTTTATCGGCATTACGAAAAGGTAGATAGGTCTCGGTTATTCGAGACACGATAGCTAGCTATCCAAAGATATCAAATAGAAAACGATGGAACGCAAGAGATGTGGATGATATTTCCAGCGTCGCGACTTGTACGATTTCATGAAAATTTTACGATTGACGAATCAGATGATGGTTTTGGATCTATTTCTAGCTGTCTTAAGTGTGCATGTGTGTTTCTAGTTTAAGTTTTATTATTCTAAAGCTACGCGTAATATTATAACATTAACGGAATCTACTCGTATAATAACAGAGTATTGCATTTAATACACTTTTTATACTTTTCTCAGTCGCTTTATATTAAGTTTACAAAGGACCAATATCGATACATATCATTTATTGTAAATAGATAATGTTGTCAACAACACATTTTTATTGTTTTGTACATATTGATTATTTAAGTTCTTTCTTTGATTTATTTTCAATACGTTTGCGAGTTGGCGTCACGATTTATATATACGTTTTAGGCTTGGGACAATCGTGTAACGTTTTTCCTTTTTACAATCGTAGCCTTTTGCGCTTTATCTATCAGTATTAGATGTATATTTCGCCTGTACTTATATTATTAGTCATAAAAATTATTTACATGATTTTTACCTCAATGTTCAGGATCTTTTTTTTAATAATAATGTGTGCATTATATTTCTTTTAGAATATTATGGTATGAATACAACAAGTTAAAAGAAATTGTCAGCTTCTTTTCTAGCGTTTTTTATTTTACTCGATAAATTACATATGTATATGAACGTTTCATATATATTTTACACATGATTACGTACACATAATTACAACTTATGTTTCACATGTATTTTACTGGTACTGTACAGAATTTTATTTTACACATCATATAACTGAAAGATTTTATATATTGTACGTGTGACAATAATTAAAATTTTAGTTTTATGTGCTATCTTTCATTACGAGAGCTTTTAGCAGGCAAGTTTATTAGCGATTAAATTCTAAAACTCTAAATGAGCGTTTTGTCAACCTTGAAACAAGCTAAAATTTTTTTATCGAATTAGCTAATCACAATAATCACCATATTTCATAGAGCGATTTCTTTTAAGTAGGAAAAAATATATCTCTTTTAATAAAGCTGAAGCGACCTCTCTTCATTTAAAAATCTTGGATTTTTCGGGAATGATTTTTTCGGCACCGTTTCTACTTCAGGTTCCAAAATCTTCGTCGCATTTTTTTTCCCTCGGTCCTGATCGGCTTCTTCTTCTTCTTCCACTTCCTTTCCGATGTCCTCGTTCAAGACATAATATTTCTCCGATTCCTCGCATGGTATCGAGCTTTCCGTTTGTGTACATACGAATGTTGCCTATAAACAAATCAGAATATTGTACTGCCTTTACTTTAAATCAAACAAAAAATAAATTGTTACCGTATTTGATATCAATACAAAAATATTTCTTAATTTTTTTTTGCTATGAAAATATTTCGAGAAGTAGAATCAAACATTGTAAGTTTTGCAACAAAATGATATCACAGTCCTGTAACCAAGCAATAATGGTATGTGGATTCAAATTTAACAATTACTTACTTTTTATATGTACATTGACGCAAATAATCATCATTCTATTGTATAATTTGGTAATTTATGAGGTTGAATAGAGTGATATTATCTGCGAGCAATGAGGAAGACTTTGTAAGTCGAAACGTTTACGACAATTTATATTTGTATAGAAATAAAGTAATTCTTATTTTTAAATTCGTCATCAATGCTTGGTTAGAGATCAAGATGTCCAGGATGTCATTGTATTGCGTAATAATTTTACAAGCGGATTTTTATATTATTTGTATGTTCCTTCAACTCCTATATGTGGAGCATAGAGCTTCTAATCAGGTTTCAGTAACAATAGATTTTTTCTGGAATTAGAGTGTTAGTGTAATATCCAACTACCAGTTTAGGCAA
>NW_017278534.1:1462858-1602570 GCF_001594065.2 Cyphomyrmex costatus | reverse complement strand
TATATATATATATTTATATCCATTGATATATGGGACCTCCAGATCCGAACCGTGTTGGTCGAAGGATCTCTTAATCACTAGTGGAGTTATTTTATCGGCTCTTCAAACGTTAAAAATCTGCGCGTATTTAAAATTAAATCCCAATCTACAGATCGCGTGTCAATCGTACCAAGCGGCAAGCCACTCAATGGCTACGTTTACACCGTGCACTTAGTCCGCGACCTATACGATAGGTATCTTTGTTTAACTTACAGGATAAACAAGGACATCTATTGTTTAGGCCGCGGCCTAAATGCACGGTGTAAACATAGCCAATGCCTCAAAATCAAACTTTACTGATGGAATATTAATAGTTTACTTGGTTAAAAACTGTCTCGGCCGGGCAAATGAAACTCCATCTAATTGAATTTCTCGTTTGCGGCATGCACACGTGAAACACTTGGCACTCGTTCTCCATGTCGGCATAATAACCGTAAATTCGGTCCTTGCACGAAAACGTGTCGACGATGTTCTCACGAATGAGCGTTGCGTTGTCGGGAAGCAGCAAGCCACCAGTTTTAGGTTGCTAGAAAATTTGATTGGAAATTTCGATTATCGTAAATCGCAATAATCCGTGAAAAATTCGTTGATAAGAGAAATACAAAAATATCGACACTTATAAAAACCTTAAATACTGGAGTAGGCCTTTTGGATTTCGGCTGTTGAGGTAAACTAAGAGCTATCGCGAGAAGACCGAGAAGCAATACGGCGAAGAGCTTTTCCCGTGTCATGATTTTAATGAGATGATTCTATTATCGCGGAATACGCGTGTTTTCTTGTGTTATCTCTTTGAGCGCTGGTGGTCTCTTGTCACTACGGCTGATTCCTCGATAAATATAATGTTTTATTGTAGTTCTGTGTTCGGGAATCTTGAGAAGACTGATGATGTTATTTGCAGAAGGGTGTTATATAGTGAACTGTGCGTAAAGATCTTGAATATTGTATGAATGGTCAATTCTTAGTACACTGAAATCAGTAAATCCATCACGTTTGGTCTGCCAATGACCATCGTCAGACGTCCACATCATCTTCGAAGGCCCGATGCAAATGCTGCTGCTTTCGGCTTGATAATGTGCTCATTTGGTAATTTTTATTTATATTATTTCTAAAAGCGTAAAGAAATATTTTGTTGCATCATTTTTTTATAAATTTATTCTTTGCTCATTTTCAATTGGCTGTTAACTTAGCTGAGTATAGTATTAAATTTTTTTTAATAGAATTTGTCAGTACAGAGTGATTACAAATAGTTCCGTGCAATTGTTTTCAATTTTTTTTTATAATTGTGTATTAAATACATTAAAAAATAATTCTATTGAATTATGAAACGTATTGATGTTTGTAAAATATTAACAACGATAATTGATATAATAGTTTATCAAACATTAACAGTCAGAGAGGTCCTTCTATTGAGAAAGGATTAATTTTAAAAGTCTTCATGTATGTCGAATTGTCTATAAGGATCCTAAAGACAGATGGCACTTCGAAGGCCGGATATAAATTACATGTCATACGAACAAATGTGCCGAAATTCTTACATTAATTCCAACTTTTGGCTTTGGTTATAACTCTTCGACCTCACGGATTTATTTTCTATATCGTCGTCACCTATTTTACCCCCAAACGTGACACATTAGTCCCATTCCGTGATTGGCAGTGTTCCAATCGAAGATGAGATGTCTTTCTCACGAATTTGGCCGTCGAAATTCGAGGGCAGCCCCAGGCGGGTCTTATATCTTCGTTAAGGTCGCATCGCGAACGGCATTTCTTCGGGATATGAATACTTAATAGTATCAATGAGAAAATGTATCCCATTACGAAATTGTTACTTTTGATTATTGATAATGTACATAAAAAGATACTCTCGTGTGAAAGAATAATTTGGCTGAAGTATTTAAAAATTTAGATCTAAAAATAATTTTGTTTGAACTACCAAAATATTATGTAGAAAATTCAAGCATGACAAATAATACCGAAAAAAGTTTTGACATTCTATAACAACTAGTTTAAGCATTCTATATAATCATTTTGATCCGAACAAAATTATTTTTTAATTTATACTAGCTAAAATTTTAGACATTTTAGCAAAACCGTCCTTTTCATATAATAATCTTTCCTGAAAAAAAAAAACATAGTAGTTTTTTGACAACAATAGTTTCTGCATAGAAAATAGTTATAAATTTTATTGTTAAACATAGATATTTTTGTAACGTCAAATTTATAGGAAAAAATATAGTAGATTATTTCGCATGTATACACATATCTATAATTTCTTCCTCCTATTGTCTTTTAATAATTAAATAAACGGACATTTTTATTTCCTCAAATTTATATATGTAAGTTACAGAAACAACGTTTCTTTATTTTTTATTTTAACGTTTCTAAAAAAAATGTCGGATATTTTTTTCGTAAGTAACTTCTTCCTACGGTTCATAGAGCATCGATGAGCCGCAATCGTTGCACAAATCTCGTGCTTTTATCATTGAAACGATCAGTAGCAAGGTGAACACCCTGAAAGTATCGTCTCTCCTTAAGGATTCCAGTCGCATTAGCCACCGTGCTATGACGAGGAATACAAAGATTTCAGGATGGTCCACCGGCTGAAGAAGGCCGTGCGATTCGTGCATCAGAACCGCCAAAGTTTCTCTCCGTAGCAACGTGATGATTTTTTGTCGATAAATGTAACATCTGCAATTATGTTTTAAAAGAACGCACGCGGGAGAAATCGTATACTCGTATAGTTTATTATCAAAAATTTTTAATCGTACATGCTTCTCTAAAATTGCCATTATAAATTATTATTGTCTTTTACAAAGAATTTCTTTTTATAGAAACATATAATTTTTCTACTATCATTACATATGTAGATTTTATATCATAAGATAAACATTCAGAGAGAGGCGTTAAACTTTAAGATTTGTTGAGTCACGATACGAGTGATAGTATGTTCTTTTAATTAAAATAGTTGATCCTATAAGAAAATCTCTTTGTGGCGAGATAGAACAGGTACTCTCGTAAGTAACTTTGGTATGACTTAAGACGATAACATATTAAAGAGTACTATTTTTATATATGATAATTAGAGGTCAGAGAAATCTTAGATCATCTATCATCAATTAAAGTGAAATTCAAGATGATCGTGTAACATATGCCGACGTAGCATGAAATAAATTAAATAAATACTATACAATGTATAAACATCGACGTCGTGTGTCGTCAGATATTTCCTGACTTTCGGACTAAAGATTAACTATAAAATAAATAAAGAACGATAAAACGGTAATCATAGCGCGATGAAATTTGCGTCATCGTTCGGTTCTTCTTTGATCTTTCTCGCATAAAACGATCGTCCCCTTGGTCAAATTCATGCGATCTTGATGTCAGTTCGTGGGTGCGTAAGAGCGGTACGCGAGTTCATGAGGTGTCTCATTCGATGATCTTCCCCAATAACCGTGCTCATCGTGATCGTAGTGATGCTGATGCTGTGCATGCTCGTAGTAGATGACTTTCGAAGGCTTCTTGATCTCTATCCAAAATCTGGCAGCGTTCAGTATCAACGAGATAATGGCGATGATGAAGAACTTGAACTGGAAGTGAGTGCTTATCAGCTGCAGCAATAGACTGAGTTTCGCTTTCAGCAGCATCACTAATCCCAGAATTTTCTTCAGATGTTTCTTCTTGAACTTTTTCTTGCGTGCCTCCTCTAAAAGAATTATACACATTTATGTGTTACATCTTACAATTTTCTGCGATGTTAATCTATGCGCAAAATGGAATTGTAAAACGCGAAAACGTAGTAGATAATTGCAAGTGAAAACGAACATCGGAAGTAATGGAATAATTGAAAATTCATGGTATGATTCGATCTTAATCAAAGCACGCAATCTGGCAAACGTACTACGAGGATCTCCACGCAGGTTGACCTACAAACCTTAACCTGGAGCGTATTTCGTCTGGCTTACGCTCCACGTAATCGTCCGCAACCGGTACAACTTTCTTTTAAAAAGAGTCACGCGGATCGCTTTCGCGGCCGAATTTTTTCACAATATAAAAAAAATATCTCTTCCGTGTTCTAACGATCAAACTATCCGAGCGGATTCTGTAGAGAGAATCGTAAAATTTAATTGATACCTAAGTTCCATTTTTCCTCATCGGCGGAATGTTAAATCGATATGAATCGTAGCGAATTAGCGTAATGCTTGTCGAATTATTCAATTTGTCGTTGGCAATTTACGTTGGAAGTACCGTACAGTTTTTTGTACGCTCCAAAAGATAACGAAGATAATATTCTTAATACCGTTATTGTTCATTAATCTGAAGGTCGTTTTTTTTGATAGGTTCTTAATATCTCGTTAGAGCAATCCTAATATAAACGCAACGTCCCGTTTGTTCTGCGAATTAAAAATGATATATTTGCGGACCAACACTTATTTCTTCCGCCCTCGTATGATTCGCGTTTGTTGACTTTTGCTGGAAAAAATAGCCAAGAAAATGGCGAGTGATGCAATCCGTACCGTTACCGTCGATTTACCTAAGTCGTGGCATTAAATTAGCGTAAACTGCTTTACGTCGGCGACACGCGCACACGAGCACAATTGCGTGCAAAACATTTAAACAGCTCGCTAGTGACCCAGACGGGAACTTCGTGGGTATCTCCGATAGCTCGTTAACTTGCGGTTCGCCTTTTGCGTTAACTATGATGTTTACGCTTGCATTGACACTCGGTCGCTTAAACGTTATACAGACGAGCGGTAAGTCCGTTCACTTTATGATCGCGATGTACGTTTCCCGAATCTGTGAAACTTCCTCGCCTTGTCAATGTGATTTACTTTCCCGCATTGATCTAAGATAAACACAGTTAAAGCTGTTATTCATTCATAGATTTCATTCATGTCAATACTACTTCCTTTCGTGTCGGCTCCGTTTCCGAGTATTAAACGGTACTTCTTACGAAGTTAATTGCCAGTTGTCTTGTAATTACGATATTTATTTAATAGCTGAAGGAAACAGTTACTTATAATATATTATTTATATAATATTATTTAATATGAAAATATTGTGATATTAATGTTAACCGTAAATGAAAATCACATGTACGAAAAGTTAATTTTATCATAGATAAGTTTACTTAAAAAAATGTTAAAAAAAATTATATATATGTGCATAAAAAAAGTATTGAATATTGTATCCTTCTTGATAAAAAATATACATGAAATAAATGCAATTAGCTAAGTATACTTCATTAATAACAAATTTATATTGAAATTAGTTTTCTCACGTTTTCTTGTTTTACTTAAGTACAGATTTCAATGACATGGTTTCGGAAAAACTAGAAAAATGAGATGTGTAATAGAGAAGAAAATCGGCACAGTAATTTTCAGTGCACTCCAGATGAACCGACTTCCTGTTGTTACATCTCCAATAAAGGAGGCAGTTACGAGTTCGGAAAGAGTTAACCGACTTTGTCCAACGGTGCCTCTCGGGAAGTGCGAAAGAAGATACGACGACCTTACACACGTTCCACGTGCCGTCTCATCGCGATTAGAAATCTGAATTGCGAAATCGTCGATCTCGATCTACGACAACTTAATTATGCTGGCACACTATTCAGTGATGCCTTGTTTATACGAAAGTTAGCAAGGGTTTGTATCATCTTAAAAAAATAAGTAGTAAACAATTAATTATTATCAAACATTACAATATAATTTTTTTGGATATCATCCTCTCTATTAAAAAAATTAAGAAAATTTGAAATAATTGATAGAACGAAAAGAAAGTGATAATTAAGAAATCAATATAAGAAATATTATATATATATATATATAAAACTGACAAAGTATTGAAATTTTCTCAACTCAAGGAAAACAAGAAAATCAAAATGTTACATTGATTGATTATTGATCGAATTTATATCAATTTGTCATGATCGGTCAATATGATATTATTTTTACTTTCTTGTTTTCCTTGGATTGTGTAATGATACTTCTACTTGATTTCTAATTGTCACCTATATTGTCATTCTGAGCATCATCTTCCTTGACGATTTCTTCCGCATTATTCTCCTGCAGATCATCAACGACTTGAGCGATGACATTGCCAGCTTGTTCGATCACCGCGCTCATCGGTGGCTCGCTTTTCTTCCCGGTAACTTCTAATTCGATCTGGTCCAGATCGCGGGCCAATCTTGTTCTGAGGCAATTTCTGGCATTGTTGGTGAATACACATTCCAAGATACCGGTATCATCTTCCTTTGGCGTGTTCTTCTCCATTGCCATGCAATGGGCGTGCAAAACGAGTCCGAAGACCAAAAATACCGGCGCGATTATCCTCATGGTGGTCTGTTTTTATCGCCGAATTTGTCGACTCTCACTAATTGAAGCGCACCGTTATCACTACGAAAATCGCGTGATAATTTCCCTGACGACTAGCTTCACCCTCTCGTTTCTTTTCCTTGATCTTGACCGTCAACCGTAGCCTTGGACCGCGTGTCACAGGCTCGAAGTGGTTGTGAAGCGTGCGTGGTCGAACATATATGAGACTGGTGTCCCTTCCATTTCAACTTCCGCCAATAGTGGGTTTGGTTTCATGTAAGTCTAGCGGGTACCCCTCCACCGTGGTGGGCTTTTCGCCACGACGAAACTTACGGTGTCGTCCCATAAGAATTACGGGTCCGTAAATTATCGAATGGAAATGAACTTGATAGAGTGGAATATCTTGTCTCTATATACAATATGTCACCAATACATGAAAAATTATTCATGAAGTATCAACGAAATCATGACAAATTTCATTTTTATTATTATATTTTGCGACAATCCCATTTCTCTTCTATTTTTAGACTTCTTTATATTTTTAAATTTTTGTTATCCAATTTTCATTTTTTAAGGCCGAAACTAAAAATAATTATGTATAATGCTAATATGATATTTTTTTAATAAAAAAAAAGCCTTTTGAAAAGAGAATATATTCTCTTATAACTCTTTTTATGCCCGTTTCTGTCAATGTGATTTAATTTTAATTTTAGTTTAATTATCTTTTTATTTTTTTTAGTTTTAAAAATTAGAAAAAATAAAGAGTATCTATGTTTAATTAAACAATTAAAAAACTGAACAAAATTTGGATTGTGATACGTGATTTTTTTAAAAGTAGTCTACGAGCAACTTGGCACACGCGTTTAACAGTATATGGACCGACAAAAATTTTACTTGATAACCTAATTCTGATTTTTATCGTCGTTTCGAGAACAAAGAGGAATAAAATCATAAAATGAAATAGGCTTTTGAAAAATGCCTGAGAGAATCGCTGATTTTTTGTTGAATATATTTTTGAGTATCTCTCATATGTATATTCAAAAACATTTATCACTATACGTTCTTATCAAGTTTATTCCGTTTACTCATATCATATTTAATTATCTCGAGAGTATACTGATACTGTTTATTTAAGTCCATCTTGTCTACAAGCTTTCACTGGAAAAATTAAAAAATTATTAACGTTCGTTTAATTATCATAAGAATAGCAATCTGCTTTCCAGAAGTTCAGAGACTCGTAATCACGTGCGCGTTGTGACAACTCGACTGTCACAACGTGTATCAATGACTTTTGTGCCGTTAATTAACACAGTCCCGGAACATGTAGCCGGTTTCTTGAATTATGCATCAACCATCGGAAATTTTCGCCTTACCTTTCACTATGATTACATTCGCCCTTTCCGTATTTTGCCCGCGTCGTCTTTTAATCATCAATTACATGATGTAATAAGCGTAGTAGCGCGTGAATATCATTACGTTAAATCGCATACATGTAAAATTGTATGTAATCTGTCATAATGAAACAAAATATGGCTTATCCGCGCAAAGGTCTCTGTAATCAACCATTTAATATGTTTGTTTTTAAGAATTTAATTTTTTTTTACACACATGCAGAGTACCCTCTCTGATATGTACATATGTAACTCGAGAAAAAGAATAACCATGCAAACTGAGTGTAACGTGCTTTGTCAGAAATGCGAACATCATAGTTATACTATCGTTACCGTTATCTCGTTATTTATGTGACAGTTTTATCACGGTTTGCTACCCCTCGAATATGAATTTCGAGTCATTCTAGTAATAATCTCTGAACCATCTGGTTGATGCAAAGTAATAAATACTTGACAAGATGATATACATATGTACAAACAATAGTTTTATTACGTTAATACAACAAGTATTAACTTTTCTACGTAGAAAATTTAAAAAATGTGTAAATTTGATGATATTTTATTAATTACAGATTAGCTTAACCAATTTGACTAGTCTGGCTACATTTTTGCTTTCATACCGTTTTTATTCCTGTTAGAAACTGAGGAATCTGAGGAACTAATCACACACATACACTTTAAGACTTATTTTTGGTGTTTGAAGGTTTCATATAAATCAAGAGAGAAATCGCGTAAATTTACAAAGATTTTTTATTGTAATATTTTGATTTACTTGAATGTTAAATATTATGTTATTTACTTAAATGTACTTGTAATATTTTTATTTGTTTGAATTTGTAATATAACATAATCTAAATTATAGTTCGTAAATGCATATTATAAAAAAAAACCATGTCCAGGATAATTGAAAAATAATGAATAAAATTACATTTTCGAAAATAAATTATTTCATTTTATACAGGAGATATTATCAGAATATATATATATATATATATATATACAATAATTATTTTTATTTCAATGAATTATTTATTTTTTATGCGCAATAAATTATTTTGTCCTAAGTAACGATAAACCTCAAAACTCGAAAATTGCGAATTTCTAGACATGGCTCATACTATTTAAATAAATGTTAGCATATTTATAAGTAATAAATCTTGGTTAAAGTAAAATCGCAATTACATATAAAGTTGCGAATTTACGACCAATACCAACGAAACAAGTATCCTTTGAGACCATGTTTCTCATCAGCCGCAATAGCCTGCGGAATGAACGTAATGTTGGGCTGATGCCCGAATTCGTTTGACAAATACCTCACCTCCGTGTCGATACCGTTTTCATTTTGAGATCGATAGCTACCGCTCTTCCTTCCGCTACGATAGCCGTCCTCGTGATGACCATGCGACGTTATCGTATAGTTGAACTGATAGTACAGATCGTCTGCCATTTTCTCCAGGACTCGATCATCCACGGTGAGTTTATCTCCTTCGGATAGCAGCTTTTTCGCAGCTCGCACCATGCTTTTTGTGATGTCTTCCTTTTTGATGATTTTATTTTTTCCTTCTGAGAAACTCTTAATAGACGTATTGGCTGAAAAATTGAGGAGTATGAATTTACGCGTATAATTATGATATTATCTAATTTAACGCTCACAGATTCTTTTTTGTTCTTCCTACCTGTTAATATCTTCATCATCTGCTTCAATATCGGCTCCATCTTCTTCTGTAGCGGCAACTCCGTGACTGTTTTCACAGGTTTTGGTCGATCATTTTCTTGCTTTATTGGTATTTTACAGCCGCTGCAGGCTTTCATTATGGCTTCGATTAATTTTTTCGCTGCTTCCGGTCTATCCTTGAATATCTCTTGCGCGTCCTTCACTTGTTGAGCCAAGACGAAACGTTTAGATTTAGAGCGCGCGGAATATACATAAAGTTTATTACTTCAATAAGCACGCAACTTACGACTCGTTATTTTTCGGTTCCTTTGTTTTGTGATAATGAAATCCCCATTTTTGTCGGTCTTATATCCAGTCTCATGGTAAACACCATCGGCTGTGATAAAGCCATATTCCCCGGTAATAAGTCCCTCGGCGTCTCAACAAAGAAATAGACAAAAAAGTCATATTTAATCTTATTATTTATCGAGAATTATTTAGTTCACTAATTATTTATAACAATAAGAACGTCGCTCATGACACTTTTTTCGATTGGTATACCTTTCTTCTCAAATCTGTGTTGAAAATCGACAATGTTGAAGGAGAACTCGTAAGGCCTGATATCATCCGCGGTGGCATGATGTTGCACGAGCAGATAGCACAGCAAGCACAGAAGATCGCACCATCTCCTCTGCAACTGAAAATCGCGTGTGCTTTATCGTGTGATAACAAATATTTTCCTTCGCCGGCCTTGGAGCCTCACCACGAAGGACGACATCCCGCGAAGATCCCTGCGGCTTCGAGTTCGCGCGACTGAATGATGGCAGGAGCGAATCCTCCGAGCATGCAGTGGTGATGTAATAAACGAGAAAAATGTTCTCGTCTTCTCCGTGGGTTATCTATGAAACGATCTAACGACGAGGGAGAAGAGGAAAGCGTGAAAGGGACAAGACGAAAAAATCGGGAGGCCTTTGACGTTTTTCTCGGTGGGCAGATGCTTTCACACATTTAGCAGACTCGGCTGGAAGATAATTGCACGGTAATCATTAATGGTCGTAGATCGTCATGGATCGAGTGGATCGTGGCTATATATTGCATTCCCCGCTGTAAATTTTCATATTGCTATGACATAACATTGGATTTTATAGACGTTTTTACTTGAGAGAGTTATAAGTGACACAAATAAGTAAAAAAAATCGATAAATATTTGTTTAGACTTTATGCAAATCATTCAGTAAACACATAGTAAACTTATTATATTTTATTTAACATAATTTTTAGTTTTTCACATCGTTCGTCTTTTAATTTAAAAATTAAATTTATAACATTGTTTAACGCTTATATATTAACAAAAAAAAGATTTATATCTTCTTTAATCTAAGTTAAATTATCTAAATTTTATTAATTATTATATTAAAATAATTGAAAATAATTTACTACAAAATTAATTTCAATTGTTATTGATGACACGGATGACTTTTGGAGAGACAGAATAATGCTTTTTTCTGATGGACGTTAACAAGCACGAAGAGACATTTACATTGATCACGATATAAGCGTATTTATTAGATGACCTTTCGTCTTATTTTCTCACACATAACGCTGTCAGACCGATGGTTGTTTCTTGTTAAGAAACGAACGCTGTTGGGAATGATGGACGATGCTAGATATAATAAATTAATGCACGTTCAATGCACATAGATTAGCTAATCGGACACTGCGAATAATGTCAGCAGAATTTTGCATTTTTTAACGTCATTACGCAAAGTGTACGACATGTTCTAAGAAAATCTCGTTAACATCTAATTCGTTTTGATTAAAATAAATTATTAAGAAAATCGTGAAAGGTTGCTCTGATAAAATATCGAAGATTGGAGATCTTTTTCTCGTTTTTTAACGTCCGAATGTAAATGGAACATTATACGGTAAAATGAGGGTCAGGGCCGTTCGCAGGTGATTCGCGACTATTCGAAAATTGGGCCTCGAAAATTTCATCTGAATATATGACGCACCTGGACTTGACAAGATTAGAAATCGAATAATCATCGAAAGTGGCACCATTACAAATTTCTGGTAAGCTATAACGTTAAAGACAAAATCTGGACACGTCGTGTGGTTCAAAACTGCACGGTACAATCAGACAGGTAGGAAGTGTCAAATACCATATAACTATATAAGTCGACAAAGTTGCGAGAGAAAATTCTGTTTTACTGACAATCTAAGAATGTACAATTGATATCGAAACCTTTATAGTCGTGAAACTGTGCCCAATAAAATGTTTCTTCAAACTATCCTAATATATTCGTCAATCGTTCGACTTTTCCGACGTATGTAATCTAGAACAGGAATTAGGAACTCGTTTCCACTTCGTATATCGAATTATTGAAGAATTATCGAAAGAAATCTAGATTCTTTCACGTAATGCTATGTTTACACGGTAGTCCGCGATAAGTAAATGTCCGATTCTTATTTACCAGGTACGCGTGGTGCATTATGCATTTTGTAGTCCAGAAAACGGCATGCCGATCTGATTTGTGATATATTGATTTAGGAACGACGATCCTCGTGGCATATCAACAATACCAATCGCGGAAGGTGGGTTTCTGGCACGTATACGCATAATGAATATCGACGTCTCGAAGATTCAGTTCGTTGACGAAACTTCCGATATTTGCGTTACAATTAGCTTATATATCTTTTTTATTTGCGCATAAGAATTTCATCTATACGTTTCTGTTGTCGCAAGAATTATTTTCGCAATGAGAAGCGTGGTGGAATTCTCATTTCGATTTCGATGTCGAATTTACCGAGAGAGAAATGAGAAAACATGAATGGGTATGTCTGCACGCAAATGTGAGAATCTGGACCAAAATACCGTTACGTGGAAGCCCAAAGTAGGTCAGCCGACATCTTGATATCGGCAGTCTGTTCAATACGAGGCAAACAGGTGAGTCGACGAAAGACCAATAATATATTTTCTCGTATATTGTGAGTTACATTTTTTCACAAATAAAAATATATTATAGCACGTGTAAAAAATAATTTAATAATATATATATATATATAAACATAAATAACATTAAAATTTTAAAAATAAATTTTGTATTGCGCGTCACGATCTCTATATCACAGATGTTCTTCGTACTTTCTAATGTGTCACTTTGGAAAACCATAGTATATAATATATCACGAGCAATATATTGTTCTTATTGTCACACTCGTCCGCGTATTTTATCTACCAAACCATTCGTCCTCGACGTCATCGGGATAACCATTACGATAGTGTATGTGACGATATGGCTTATGAATCACCACTACTTCCGAGTCTTGTGAGCTCTTAATCAAATTATAGATCATTATCGCGATTGCTAACTGTGCCACCATAATACTCTTTAGAAGTGACATTTTCACGTTGGCTATGGCGCCCGGTAAAGAAAGTATCTGAAAGAAAACGGGTTTATTATTTGTTCTAGCGGGAAGTGTTATAATAAGATTAGTAAACAAGAAACCTGCATAATAAATGGCGTCATCATCATCATAAATCCAAGTTTCTGTAAAGGATTCTGCTTCTTCTCTTTGCTTCTTGCAGTTTGCAGTTCTGTCTCTAAAGAAGGAAGACCTTAATCTTCTTCAAACGTAAAGTGCAGAAGTAAATAAAGTACTGTCAATACCTCGTAGTAGGTCGTGAACTCTCACATCAATATTGATTTCACTGTCCGTTAAGAAAAACTTGATTCCTGGAAAGATCTTCAAACTTTGCGTTTCGTTGAAGCTGTGTGTGATTTGGGAATTGTTCAGTCTCTCTTCAGCGCGAGTTAACAGTTTCGACAATGTTACTAGCCAGATAATGCAGACGAAGAACTTGGTCCCATTCATGTCCCCGAATTTACAATGCTTTACTGACTGAAATATGCATATTGAAAATTATATCCTTCTAAAATAGAAAATGTATTCCTGATAATGATATTTATTAAATATACATATAATATTAAGGTATTCAAAATGATAAATCCATATATTCTTTATAATTTTTGTTTGTAAAATTAATAAATATTTAATAATGATTTATTACTACTATTATATTTTTTATACTAAATTATTTTACAACTTACTTTATATTCAAATATATTATCTTGTCCTGTGTAAAATCACGTAATCATACGCGGGCGATATTAGATACACACTCATATATAACATTCACGATAATCATCTATATATTACACTATTACTGTAATTCATTCAATCAAATATTCATTAACGGTGTGTTATCAGTGATATTACTCGCGATTCGCTTACATTTAATTAAAATTAACATTTCACAATCATAAAGATACCGAAGAAAACTCTTAGAAATATCGCTCTGCTTTCCAATATGTGCGTCTTCTATTCACTTGCCATGTAGACTGCACCGCGTTACGCGAAGCGCAGCAGAGATATTTTACTTTTTTATTCGTCAGATACCCCACGCCAGGTTAAACAGGAAAACTGGGTCTCGTTTACTGGAGAATGTTATTTACATCGGAAAGACGCAATACGAATGCGCCCAGGACTCGCTATACTGTCTCTTATCGATAAATATAATATAATGATTTTAGCAAACTTTAGCAATGGGTAAAATTCTTTTTCAGAAAAATCGTATTTTTGATAAAATTTAATTATAATTTGGAGAAAATATAAGATTTCTTATCGGCTTAGAAAAAGTAAAAGAAAAAGCGGAAAAAGAAAATACGCGAAATATTAACAAATGTATATATAAGCTTAAAAGTAAATGTAGAATTTATAAATACATTATAATAAAAAGATATAGGAAACTCACATCATGTAATTCATAAATATATTACAATAAAGAATAATGGGAAACTTATATTATAACGTAAATGTATTCTTATTCATAACATGAGGTATGTATGTACTTCTTAAATATAAATACTTTTCGTTTTCTATTGAAATATAGGTCTACGTTACACATATTTTTTATAATTGTAGATCAAATTAATATCTTCTATGTAATTGTTGTGTTTGACGAAAATAATTACAGAAATAATGTTTCTTTTAACTTACCACGCGGTATATGCATGGGATATTATCTAATTTATTTACGTATTTTGAAGGCGCATCGTATATGTATAATAAATATTTTATTATAATAATAAATTATTAATAAATAAAATATAATAAGTTATTAATAAATAATTACATATTTATTGCGTTATAAGAACGCTATTCATATTTCCTTTAAAAAAAAAAGAAATTTCTTGTTTCTTTATATTCTACGACTTTATATTCTACAAACTTATTGTTATATTTAGGAAAATTCCTTTGGTATATCTGTATATGCTTAATTTATAATGAAATGAATTAAGAAATCGGTCACCTTGTGTATGTTACAGTGTAAAAAATCTAGAGAGTACTTGTTAAATTAATTTTTTTTTTCTTACAAATTATATGCGTGCGTGCGTGCGTGCGTGTGTGTGTATGGATGGCGAGAAGTACGTTCCGAGAAAAATGTTTAATATAAATAACTATTATTTTATTGTAAATTATATATGTGAATTATAAAAACTTTCTTACTTTTTAATTTAAAATAAGAAAGTTTTTAAAATAAACAATAAGAAAGTTATTTTAATTTAAAATAAGAAAGTTTTTATAACTCACATATATCAATAAAATAATGATTATTCATGATAAACATTTTTTTCAGTGTGCCATCGTAACTATTAATATCTATAGTCAGAAAAATCAGGTATTCATAATATCACTGAATAAATTATTGGATACAAGAAAACCAAGATTATCTCAGAAATTATACATAAATAATGTAGCTTCTATCGATGACTATTACGTGTTTTGATATAATTATTTCGTAAATGACTTTCCAGTATAAATCTCTTGACTGGAACATACATAATTTATACACGAAAAGAACGATTTTGACTGAAAAATATTTCAAACTTTTTAAAATAAATACAGATCTGAAAATAATTTTATCGAATCATTAAAATAATTATACAGGAATCTGAAGCGTGCTAAGCGATATTATAAAATTTGTAATATTCTAGAAATCAGTTAAGCATTCTACATAATTATTTAAATAATTTAACAAAATTGTTTTCAGCTCTCTATTTAGCTAAATCTTTATATACTTTAGGATACAGTAAAATTGTCCTTTCAGTGTATGATTTTATCCTTTATAGTAATACTGGTCCTCATATGCGGGGCCACTTGAATCCCAACTTTGGTACATTTGTGGGTGAATGTGTGGGTGAAATGGCAAAACGCTGTGAACATGCAGGTGAACTGGTTGCGGTGATGGCCATGGTTGTGGCGATGGCCATGGTGCGTGCCAGCCTGAATGAAGTTTCGCTAGAAAGGTGCTGAGTTTAAACACTAGCAGTATGACGCCTGAAAGTAGTGAAAAATAGAGTAAGACTTCCGTTTACTAATTGGAGAATCATATTAAACTTAATATATTAAGTTTCACTGATGGATACATAAGTATAAAACTAGTCAAGAAACACAAACTTAAAAAGTTTACGATTAAAATTGTTTTTGATTTTATATTATTCGCGATGATGAATAATAAAATTCAATAATTGATCGATATTGATCGAGAAACAAATAACGAGAATTTTTTAAATCAAATAAGTAATTATAAGAAATACTAGGCTAACTATAAAATCTCATGTGCAAATCTAACATTGATTTAAATACTAAATTCATATGCAGTAAATAGGTCAGCAATATCATCTAATCATGTATGCAGGTTACGCTATCCACAAGGCAGTCGTGAGACCGTTATACATTGCGGGCGACACTTTTTACTGTGTGTAAGAAAAAAATGGTGCTTACCTACGAGTAGTCCTTTCGCTGAGATTGCTGCTATTACCATCAATATTGTCATCATCACTCCCATTTTATACATCATCGGCATCAGCATAAACTGAATTCTTTTGTTTCCAAAAGTGCGGGACTCAATATCTGCATAACAGTTTAATGTACGGCATGTATTCTCATCGGTATTGATTTAGTTTTAATGTAATTTTAAGATTATTATAAATAGATATATATCCATATTTTTTATAGATAAATGTTACTTTTAATCATTATATATAACCTTAATATAATTAAAGTTATTATAAATGAATACAGCCATAATTTTTATAGATACGAATTATTTTAAATAATTATACTTTATAATAATTCCAAAAAATATTATTAACATTTAAATCACATTTATGATTCTCAAATCGCAAAATATTTTTCTGACTTTTTCACATTTTCCTTTTATTAATAAATGTGAAAATATGTCTCACCTTGAACTGGTTTTCTTTCAAATACGTGAACTAGGATACTCCAAAGATCATCGGTGTCAGGATTTTGCAGCGCTACAGCATCCGAGATCATTTCCAGTTTCGTCGTATTATACCGTGCGACTTTGTTGCTGTCCCTCGAAAATTTGATGTTCGCGGCACTTGTTGCAAACACATTTTTTGTAAATGCAGTTGCCAATAGCATGTACGCCATGATCTGGCCAATCGCCTTCATTCTCAGACCGGTTTACCACCACCCGGACTCATCGACACTGAAGATCTTTTTTCTTTCGACTGACCTTTTTCCCTCTGTCTTCTCCTGAACCTTCTGTGTCGGACTACTCGAAATACGTGTTATTCGGACTCGCACGAGCAACCGTATGATTCCCTCCAACTAACCGAGCGGTTCGAACTCGAAAGAGAATTGCGCTCGGTGCGCGCCGACTTTCTGCGCACCTCTTTCAAATTCCTCCTTGGTGTCGATTTTGCAAACACCTCGGAGAATCCGTAGAACGATAATCCGCATTCTAATGTTAGAAAGTTTTCTTTAACATTCCGTATTTCTTTTGATAAACGGTGAAATTACACAGCGATAAGAAACTTTGTAACTGACAATTGCTCGAAAGTATATTTTGCTACAATATTAATGACTTATATAACATTCTTTTTAATATAAAATTTATTAAATTTCATTTTGGGGTTCTTCATTTGGATAAAGCTATATTTTAATGTAATAGAAAAGAATTTAGAAATGATACGTATGTATATACCATCATCTTTCACTTTTTACATCATGTAATGTCACTGTCATGGTCATCGTGCAACGACCGTTCACGCATGACCATCACCTTGAAAAGGAGTGGCTGAACTAAGAGTAGTTGGAACGCATTGCTTCACAATTTTCCAATGAAATTCTTTGCAACACGTACACACGCGCACACACTTATAATCTTTCATTCAAGAAACATTTTACTGTTTGAAATCCATTTGTGAATAATATGCAGATAAATTTTTTCAAACTAGTTTTCATGTACTGCTTATTCTCCTAAATACCATCGCGTCAATCTGCTAAATGCATAACATCCGTAGACACTTCTACACTGCAACGTTACTGCAAACAGCCGTCCTTAACGAATGATGCACTGTGCTTCCTGACTAAGTTAACAACTGCTGACTGACCTCATAACGAAACATTACAAGGAATAAGTATTATACGTCATAAAATTCATTAACCGTCTGGCTTCAGTAAGTAGCTCAAAGAAAAGTCATGGTTGATGATCGACGTGGTTTACCTCGATACGCTTGTTGCAAAGCCGACAAAGATAATATTGCGCTTTATCTATAATCAGTAATATTAATTTTTGAATAAGGTAACTTGTTAAATAAAGTATGAAAAGTATCTAAAATTATTATAAAGACACATTGCAGTGCATTTTTTTACCTACAGCTCTATCTACAGCTTTACTCACAGTTAGTTAAGTTAATTCAGCATAATTTTTTAAAATAAGGTAAATATATAAAATATATAAACAATGTCCAAAATTATTATAAAAGAATTGCAATGAAATTGTTTTTATGTCTTTTTCTTGCAGCATAGGAAAGATGTATTAATATTTCAGGAATTAAAAACACAAGCGTTAAGACAATCAAGATATTCGATGACAAAATTATTAGAGAGAATAACATTACATGAAATGTAATGCTGAAGTAGTAAATCGCATTAGACGTTGTGGACGCACCGTAAGCTAGGCAGACGGTAAAGAAAGGCAATACAGGTTTATTGCATCGTCTTTGCTCAGTGAATCCAGTACGGAAGGAGCGAAGAGAGGGAAGAAGTAGGGAGCATCGTGCCGACCATCTTGGAAAATAAAATTCGCTGTAAAAATGCATTACTCTCCGTTCCCCACCTTAGGATGCCTCTTCTTCCTACGAGTCTCGATTCCTTCAAGGACTAAAAATTCAACCCTTTAGACTCGCGCGAGCAAGACTATATTAAATACAAACGCAAAACCTGATCTATATTGCATTTAAATTTACGGATTACTATTCCTTTTCTTCTTTCAATTTTCATTTAAGGATTATTGTTTGCTGCTGCTTTATTTTTACATTCTGATTAGTCATGAGTTTTAATCTTTTCAAGAAACATCTGTGATCTTTTATTATCGACAGTAA
Source organism: Cyphomyrmex costatus (assembly GCF_001594065.2). NCBI lineage: Eukaryota > Metazoa > Arthropoda > Insecta > Hymenoptera > Formicidae > Cyphomyrmex > Cyphomyrmex costatus. Next base: position 1,583,696 of record NW_017278534.1, on the reverse strand, counting down.
TTGAAATATATTTGAACTGCGTGTACATATATATACACATACATACACAAATATATATAGACATGTTTCTTTTTCTAAATAATTTTAGCTTTATTAATAAATGTTTATTATTTTCAATAATTATTTTCTGTTAGTAATAAACAATTATAAGTAATGATAGTTTATGCATTACATAAATTTTTAAAAGAAGATGAGGCTAAGATATTTATAGGAAATGTAAAAAATTTATACTTTTATTTTAAATTCTATTTCTTAGTATGCCTGATGGCGTGTATACAAGTCAATCTTCACGCTGCAAAAATGTATATGCCGTGCACTTAACTATGTTTATGGTTTTCTCGTTTTCTTCTTCTAGTATATTGCTCCTTGTGCTAAGCGTGCTTGTAGACTATAATTGTCAAACGATTTGAGGTAAATAAACTTCCTCAACTCCGCGACAAGTAATTCATATCGTAAACGTTCAAACGGTACGGCTAATTTGTACCATTAATTACGTTAAGAAAATTACATGTTGAGATAAATCGAGCGATCGATGCACCTGATGCCATTGCCATTTCCGCGCAGGAAACGCAACCGGTCAGCTACGGCGAACTTGTTGGCAGCGCGAAGCTTGTTACCTCGCAACCCCGAAGTAGGCGCGTAGAGGGGCACCGCAAAAATGGAAATGCCAGGCTGTTATTCATCTACAGGTTCGCTTCTTCGTCCGTGAACTGGCTACAGTCGGCGTGCTTTAGACGATGGTATGTGTATCACCATGCGTGAGGCATGGCTGACCATAGACCGGCTCAGAAGTGGCCGAGACATTCGCCTCTCGACCGCGACCATGAGAGCACTCAACTCTCGACGCCCACGGTCAACCGCGAGCATCTATCGGCTCGTGCCTCGCTCGACTCTTTGTTTCTTCTTTCTGCTTTGCGTCCTTCATCACACACGAGCGCGAAGTGTACCTCATGATGACGGCAGCGTCATTGCGGACCAAGTGCACGATAAGATTTCGGAATCGGTAGAGGTGAGTGATTTTGACGACGTAAATAAAGATAATGTGGACCAAGCACGAAAAAGCTTGGCGATAGCAGAACATAATGAAGATGAAGATGTTAGTGATGAAGGAAGAAATAACTCAGAGGAAGAGATACTCATCGAGGATCCTGAAAAGATCCAGGCCGAAGCTGCCAGTGGCGAAGGTAGCGTGGCAAAAAAGAGACGAAGGAATGACGTGAGCCTTCCTAGTAAGCCCGTATCACAGAATGGAGAGACCGTCATACAGAATGTCGAGGACGAAGGTATTCGACGATTTGACGCTCAGGTTGAGTCCGACGATACTGAGGAAGTAGATCAACGGAAGGTATCAGACAATACAGAGAACAGTTCGACTTCGCAAGAAGATACTATTGAAATCAACGTCGAGCAATTGCAAGCGGATGTAAAAAACGTAGATGTGAACACCGATGAAGATAGGGCGGGGTCGGAAGAAGAGAAGAACACTTCCTCCAATCTTGGAGAGAATCTAGAAGATGTCAATTTGAAACACACGGATAAAATAGATTTAAATAAAGAAGAAACGGGACAGATTGAAAATTTAGCAGAACATAATTTGGATGAGGCACAAATAGAGAATACTGAGGAAGTGAACGAGGACGTACGAAATGAACTTCGTAGCTTGCAGCTTGCGCAAACGGAAGAAACCGAAAGTAATCAAGAAGAACATGTTGCGGAAGAAACCGAAAGTAATCAAGAGAAACATATCGTCAACGAGGCTCCGAGTAATGAAGAAATCGGTGATGAAGATTTGGATTTGAACAGAGAAAATAGAGCCAGTGTTCCAGGTAAGTCCAAGTACAAGAGTTCGACTGTTTATTTAAATGCTGAAGAAGGTAATTTGCTTGGTCGCGAGCAAGAATTGATTGTAGACGGTCAAATAAAAAAATTAATATCTATACGAAACGATGCACTTGAATCCGTCGGTAACGATGCGAAACAATCGGAAAAATTTGATGAAGAGAGTCTTCTTTCAGAGAAATCGGTTGAGGTCGAAGCAGTTGCGGCTGAAGAAGACGAAGCGATTCGCAATCAACGTAGCAGCGACGTGAAAACAACATCGACTCAGAGTGAGAATCTTGATCAATCATCTTCAATGACGGAAGCTGAATTGAACCGTTTTCAAAAATGGAAGAATCAAGCTGCGTTTCTTCAGGAACAAATCAAGAATAGAACATTCTTGCTGTATTTAAGAGAACATGCAATTGAGGTGCTCCCTGATATTCCAAAATTCACGGAAAATCAGTTATTAGATACTTTGAAGAACATTGCGCTAACGCGGAAGTCACCGACAAACGAAACGTATTTGGATAGCTTAAACGCGACCGAAATGACCGAAAACCAATTAGAAATAATAAAATGCGCCGAGCAACTGGTACAGACGAAACAGCGCCAGTCGTTCGTGGAAAATATAGGGGAATGCATCCGTGGTCTCAATGTTTTTAACTGCATACGTATCTTCGTCTGGCCCGTCGTGCTCGATAATCTCCCGGAATCAGTTAAGCAGCATCTGAATAATTTACCAATCGAGGTAAACTTAAACGACTTATTTCAGGGTAACAAGGCCAAATCTGCAAGATCAGAAAACAGCATTTATCATCCGTGGTTGCTAACGCCTGAATTCGTTGTTTTCAACATTTTGAAGAGTGCTTTGGAATCGAAAGTCACTTACGAGTTAGTGCCGTCTTATATCGATCCGACGAACGAAACCTTGAGGGCACTACTCACTATCGGCCAACTCCAGATCTTGCAGATGGCTGAGAAACTTTTACCTGGTGAGATGCGTCGCGAATATTCCGACAGGATGTTCTCATGCGTACGCAGATTCGAGTATTTCAGCTGCATCAAGTACTTCGCCTGGCCAATGGTGAAACAATATTATCCGACGCTACCGGCTTTCCCGGATTATCAGAATTGGTATCCATCGATACCATTGTATCCGCAGTATCCTATCGTTCCCTTTCCCAGCCTTGTGGGAGCTTCTGGCGAGCTTCCGGAAGTCATTGAAGCCGATGCCACGAGAATGCGGAAGCCTAAGCCGGAAGCGGTGATCGTAAACATCCTTCAGAATACCTTGAAGGAGCACGCGAAGGTTCCTCCTCTATCTATCACTCATTCTACGGATTCTTACATCGCTGTACTTCCTCCGGACCAATTACTGTCAATCCACATGGCTGAACAGTTACTTCCTAACGCTTATCGTCCAGAATTTGTTCAGAAGACTGTTAAGTGCATTCAGGAATTTAATTATGTAACCTGTATTAAATATTCTACCTGGCCGACGGTCAAGCAGTTTATTCCCAATCTACCGGATATTTCCCAGTGGTTACCAGAGTGGCAATTGCCTGATTTCTTCGATTTGTTACCAAATTTTCAGATTCCTAATTTTTCATCAATTCTACCAATTTTAGGAGGAAACCAATCACCAACTGTACCGATTCCATCAACTGTACCGAACCCACCAACTACGTCGACACCGCTAATCACTGAAAAGCCATCAGAATCCGGTGATGCAGAAAAACCGTCCAGTCGGATTCCTACATTATTATCGCATCAAAATGAAATGTCTTCCAAAGCATCCAGCGAATTAGAAAACAAGGTCACGGAGATTTTAATAAAGGTACGTAATTCCCTGAGAGCGACACCGAAATATTCGCATTTAATCGTCAGCGAAAATGTCATTGTTCTGACAACAATTACTGAGAAACAACTTAATATACTACAATTAGCGGAGAGCATGGTACCACCTCTAGCTCGGGCACCTCTTGTCGCTCAAGTTATGTCTTGCCTCCAGGCGAACAACGATTTTCTCAATTGCACTAGATATATCATTTGGCCTACGGTTGGTCTTTACGTTCCTAATTTTCCTGAATTTCCTGATTTATCATCTGCCCAACAACCACCAAAACAAGAAGATCAAATACCATTAAAAGACAAGAACATTTTATCTATTGAAGATCAACAGGAATGGAATAAATCACAAACGGATTCCAACGTGAAGATTATTTCCAGGACAAAATTTTCGCAAAATAATGATCCTGTCATTAGTGTCACTGGTACCCGATTTGTGCCGATATTTACAGAACATCCTGAATCGGTAATACTCAACATTCTCAAGGCGATTCAACTATCTTCGCCAAACGTGCGAGATGATCCAAGTGTCAAAATCACCAGCACACAGCAGTTTGATCATCTACTTAATGATCAACAATTGAATATTCTTAAGATAACAGAGGGTTTGTTACCCGATGCTGCACGTTCTACTTTTATTGATCGAATGATAGAATGTGTACGCAAGGACAATTTTCTAGGATGTTCAAGGACCATATTGTGGCCGTGTTTATCGGAATATTTTCCTAGACTGCCCAGCTTTCCAAACTTTGGAGGACATCCTCAAGCAGTAAATAGTAAGTCTACATTAACTCAGAATCTGACTGACCCATCGCCATTATCGGAGACCGATGTGAAAGTCGGTCAGCACGGAGATGCTACTGTTACCATTACAGATACTAGATTTTATCCGATTTTTTCGGAACATCCAGAAGGTGTAATTTTAAGAATACTTAAGACCGTGCAGCATTCTACGCCGGAAGCCCTACCCTCGATAATTACTTCGAGATCGCCGCATATTACATCTCATTTCACGGAGCAGCAAGGTAATATCATTCAAACCGCAGAAAGTCTGTTACCAGAATCAGTAAGACCAATTTTCGTGGAGAGGATGATCACTTGTGTTCGAGAGAGCACGTTCCTCGACTGTACGAGGAATATTGTTTGGCCAACAATTGCTCAATTCTTCCCAAGACTACCAAACTTTCCTAATTTTGGAAATTTCCAAATTCTGCCAAAAACTAAACTCGATTTATCATCAATCGTATTACGCAATGCTTATTCCGATAATCAGACGTCCAATAAAAAAAGTGAAAATATATCAAAGATTGCTATAGATACGATTGAGGATAAAATAGAGAATACATTGAAGGATCTGCTAAGCAAGAACTCGTCGCCGCGTTCAGAAAACTCTTACCTGGACGTCAATAATCCTGTGATAGGCACTCTTCTGACTGCTCGGGAAATAAACATTGTCAGATTGACGCAGAGAGCGATACCGGATTCGATACGTCGTGAATATTTAAGCAACTTGTTGGACTGCGTGAGAAGCAATAATTTTGTGACCTGTACACAACATGTTACTTGGCCAACTTTGAAGCAATTTTCGCCAACTATTCCGAGCTTTGAAGAGTTGTTTGGTCCGTTCCAAATTCCCGGTATCGGTCAAATTCCCGGTATTGGTCAAATTCCTGGCATCGGTCAAATTCCTGGCATCGGTCAAATTCCTGGTATCGGTCAAATTCCCGGTATCGGTCAAATTCCTGGTATTGGGCAAATTCCTGGAGCCGGTCAAATTCCTGGTATCGGCCAAATTCCTGGTATCGGCCAAATTCCTGGTATCGGCCAAATTCCTGGAACCGGTCAAATTCCTGGAGCCGGCCAAATTCCTGGAGCCGGTCAAATTCCTGGAGCCGGCCAAATTCCAGGAGCCGGCCAAATTCCTGGAGCCGGTCAAATACCTGGACCCGGTCAAATTCCTGGAGCCGGCCAAATTCCTGGAGCTGGTCAAATTCCTGGAGCCGGCCAAATTCCTGGAGCTGGTCAAATTCCTGGGGCTGGCCAAATTCCTGGAACTGGTCAAATCCCTGGTATAAGTCAACTTCCTGTGCAGATCCCAAGTTTTCCTGTATTAGGAAATCCTTTTACCGAGCTTCCCAGCATACAGCTTCCTCTCCCTCAATTTCCTACGATACCAAGCGGAATTCAAACTGGCATTCCTCAGTTTCCAGGATTGCCTAGCTTTGGCGGCATAAATTATCCGCATTTACAAATCCTATCAGATGTGCCACAAGATTCGAAGTTGCAGGAGTCAAAGCTGCAAGAATCAAAGTCGCAGGAGTCAAAGTTGCAGGAACCAAAATCGGAGTCGAAATTGCAGGAACCGCAGCCACAGGAGCTAAAGTCTCAAGAACAAACAGTTCAATCGAAAATTGCGCACACAGTGGAACAGGCAAACCAGATAAGTGGAGAATCGAAGGCTTCGAATACTCCGTCAGTAGGTGAATCAGTCTTATCCGCTAAACGCATACCAATCCTCAACATTCAGTTCATTAATCTCTATTTTTTTATTTTCTAGACGAGCAAGAAGCCGTTCCAGGATATCTTGGACAACCGTCAAACATCCTCATAGATATTTCCAAGGAGGAAGTCCAGTTATCTGAATTTAAGCAGCAATCATTGTCGGAATCCGTTCCCTCAGGCGCATTATCTAAGAAACATGAAAGGAGACGAAGAAGTACTGATCAATTATTAAATTCTTATTACGAGACCGAAGGAGAAATTGAACAGACTTCGGAGACAACAATGGATAGCATGTTTCCGAATATCACGGAATCTGATTTTCTTCAGCTTCTAGTTAATATTTCCAAATCTGAAGAAAATTTGGAAGAAAAATCCAAAGATAATTCAAAGGAATACTTTGTTGATACTTTAAATTATACAGTCAGGAATTCTTTAACCGCCGATCAGTACGAAATCTTGAAGCTGGTGGAAGATTTGAACGAACATACGGCAAATCGTGGATTTCTGTCGCGGGTAGTTCGATGCGTACTTAGCTTGAGCTTCATCAGATGCATGGGCATTTTCGTCTGGCCAGTAATCACTAGTACCGTGCCATCTTTCTTACCATCCTTACCCGCATTTCCTATTGGTTTCGGAAGATCAATAGAAACTGAAGTACAGAATTTCTTTGGTATGTCCACGAGCGATTTCGAGAAAGAACTATTGGCAAGAAAAGAATCAACGGAAAATATTTTCCTGGAGTGGTACAAGACAGCAATGGAGGACAAGTTTCAGGTAGATCTGGGTTTCCTGAAACTTAAGGGTTACGGAAATGGTGAAATTGGTATCAGCTTCAATAGATTTCGCGAAAGTAGAGCTACGAAGATCAAAGACAATAAGAATTTGCCGAGTATCCTGACGATCATCAGTGATATTATGGAAGAAGTACTGGATCAGCGGCCGGACAATGAGAAGATGAAGAAAGAAAAAGAAAAAAAAGAGAGAAGTCTGAATGACATGCAAGAGGCGAATTTTCAGCTTCTGCAAGAGAGCGACGAGTACACCGACATTAAGCGATCTTTAAATGATGATAAAATAATCACCATGTTTCTTGATAAAATTAAGGCTAACGCAACGGATTTTGCCGATGGTGATGTTGCTCAGTTCCTTAATGTAGAGAATGCTTACAATGCTTTCAGCGTACTCTTTGGGACTCGTTTAAACGAAAAGTTTGCGAGCAGATTAAAAGCCTTTACTGAAGAACATCTCAAGAGAGATAATCCCGAGAAGCATATGAAGACTCTCAGCACGGAAGAAATAAAGATAATACCGTTGAAAGAAGAAATAACCTATGAACTTGAAAAAGAATCTATGGAAAGTGACAAAGAACGCCAAAGGGATCATCGTATAAAGAACGAATTCAGGTCTTTGTTGAATGAATATTCAGAGAAATTAGCAAAGAAGCCGGAAGTTTTTATACAGAAGAACGAGGATCCAAATAATGAAAATAGAATCAAAGATACTGAATCATCTTCCGACAAGAATATGCGCTCGGAATTGAGGATTTACTTGCCACGTTTGCAAGAAGATATTATGTCCAGGAAAATTACGAGTGCAGTGATACATCTTGGAAGAGCGTTGAAAACGAAGATGAGCCATTTGATGCCTGGAATCGGTTTCATAGTAACATTCATCGTCCAGGTAGCTTTGGCTCACGCGAAAGCAGCTGCTTCCATAGCTGGTATGATTAGCAACATGGCCCTCGCATCAGCTATATTGGGTATGATTCGACAAAGTGTATTCGGATCGGAAAATCCGAAGATCAAATATGTATACGATAATGATCAAACGGGTCCAGGGATTACTTGGCCACATCATCATAGATCATATTATCATCATGAGAAATAGTATTTTGATTTGCCTGCTCAAGTCTACTTATTTTTTATGTATACTATATTAAAATCTCTATACTAAATGTGCCTCGTTAAGAGCTTTATATAAGTCTCTGTTGTTACAGACTTTTTTTGAAGTCTGAAACAAATCGGATTATATATTGGGTTTAGCTTTAATTTTTTTATATTAGTCGTGGTCGAATTTACAAGACAATGCGTAATTTCGAGATAATATGCGATTTCTATGCCTAACAATTCTTTGCATAAAAAAATTTTATTATTTCCCGAAAAGGAGTTAGTCAAAAAGTTAGATATTATAATAGTTTCTTTAGATGTGTCCGTGACATTGTCTATCGCGATATATAATATTTTATTTACACTTTAGTAACACGGAATTTAAGTAGAGTATATTTTCAAAAGTTACATAGAATAGATAATATTTAGAATTTGAAGAAACGGTATTTTCGTAGATGATTATGGAAACAATCCCTCGCAATTTAATCATGAAACACGCGCCATTTCGCAGGTGATATTTATTTCATTGTCATGGGGCTTTATGGTGGTGGGTGATATTTTTTTATATTTTCTTAAAGATTAAGACATAAGTACGGCATTAAAAAGTATGTAATACGTAATACAGTCGTATCGCAGAAAAAAATATTAAATTGCTAGCGTTATAGATTTTAAGACTGATATATTCTTAAATATACTGATTAAAAAATTAATGAATTGTATCTGTCTTGTATAATTACTGTTGTCCCTTCAAATTACAATTATTAATTAAATAATTTTATATTTTATATCAAATTAAATAATTAAATAAGTTATTTTATTTTTTAATATAATAGAACAAGCATTTTTTAATAAAATTATAAAGTCTTGTTAACAAATTTATATTATAAATAATATCATATAATTGAAATTATTTAAATTTTTTTAACTATATATTTAATTTTTAATTTGATTTTTAAAATTTGATGAAAAAGTAAATAAAATATAATAAAATTATGATGTGTGCTGCAATATTAATATCAAAAATACTGGTGCTGCAACTTTCAAGAACCTTGAGAAGTCAACAGTCAGGAATAGACCTGAGATTATTTTGCACGCTGAAGGTCTTCTCTCTCTCTCTTTTCGTGCATTTCCTCTTTCTTTATTTATTTCACCAGTTTTACGTGTTGCATGCTGCAAAAGACGTACTGAGATGCAACAAGAGTATAAAAGAGACAGAAGTTAAGGTCATGATACGACACGCAATCATTAGAATGTTGAACTACTATGAAAACAGAATAATATTACTTTAGAATTCTATAAATATTATTTTCTCTGATATTACTCGCGATGCACACAGAGGCGAAACTATAAATTATTAGTAGAAACTCTAAATAAAAAAGATAAAAATAAATCGGTAAAAATAGTTAGATTCAAAAGTTGGATACACGTTTAGTATAGCACTGTGTCATAAGTGACAAAGCCCATCAATATAAGATTAATTTTTTCTAATTCTAAGAAAAAATAAGCAGTAAGCGCTAAAAAAGAAAAAAGTGAAATAAATTAATTCCAGCTAAACTTATTTAACTTTATATAATTTGATTTAATAGAATAAAATGCGTAAAACATAAATACATAACATGAAGTAAGATAAAAATATTTTTAGTCAACCACGAGTGGCAAAACGGAAAGCACTGCATCTTCTTGAATCAGTTTCAATTCTTCTTCCTCCGAGATTTTTTCTGTGATCGTTCTCGGTTCGATTTCCGCAGAATAACTTAATTCATTCAAGTAATACCTTTAGTAAGTATAATTATATCTTTAGTAAGTAATTATTAATTACATAAAATAAATGTTTATGATTTGATTAATTTGAATGTCATAAAATGTACGTATATACCATTCGTGAGCGTGATGACAATCGATATTTTCCTCATCCGTGCATATCCGTTGTTTCTGATCAAACACCGTATCGTTAGCGCAGATCACTGGGAATCCATCACCGGAATTTTCGCAAACGTGAAATATCCTGCAATTGTAATCTATATCGGCATAAAAACCGGATGGCATATCCTCACAAGTAAAGCGAAAAGTTAGATTGGCAAAGATATCGATATCATTTTGTTCACTTGATATCTCCTCGTAAGTTTCCAGACGATTTCTGTCCTATGTAGAATATAATAATTCATAATTTTTAACTTTCATCACAAAACACGATAATGTGTTAGAATAATTTCAAAGCAGTTAAAAAAATCATTTCTTACGAAATGGCCCAAAGTAAATTGATTTGTTATTTTTGTATCTGTGTAACAAAAAAAGATATACTACATAAAACATAACTTCTTAAGTAATAGAAAATATAGATAAACTTCAAGTAATTGAAAGATAATAAATCTAATTTTGAAACTTACTCAACAATAATAAAAAGTTGAACATGTATATTATAAAATAATTCATGTTAGTTGTAATATTTAAAACGAAAATTTTTTAATTATTGGTGCTGAAATTACAGCTGATACTAACAAACACTGTCACCTCAATTACTCGATGGATAACGCAACCGACTGCGCGACTACTGGCTCTTTGTCTGAAACTACAGAACACGAAGAGCGCAATGACCTTAATAACCATGTAATTTCTGAAAAGCCCGTCATTCTCTCTTATTATTGTTTAAACGACGCTTAACTATCGCATCCTGCTTTGCTAAATGATGTTTTCGGAGAATCTAAAGAATTCTAAGAACAAAAAAATCTGATTAATCTCTTCTATAAAGAAATTAAAAATATTTTAACAAATTTATAAAAGAGAAAAACATGATAAATATAAATTTATTATAAAAAAGTTTTTGTTAAAATTAAAAATTTCTATTATGAAGTAAATAACAAGATAACTTACATAAATGTTTTAATTCGAGATGTTTGTTTAAATTAATCTGTGCACCAACAGATGTCGGCTTCATACTATGAATTGCGTGACTCGGTTGAGTACCAAGGTAACTACATGAAGAAACTTTCACTAACATCAACCAATCCTAAAGTGTACTCGCGACGGCTGACTTTCTTTTACACGAGGCTTTGCAAGGATCGTATCATTACATGCTAAATTGAATATAATGTTATGCATGTTAAAATTATGAAATAATATTTATTTATCCATTTGTCAATGTTTACAATTTATAATTTATAATTTGAAAAAACTAAAAATGCAAACCAACAAAATATAAAAAGTATTTAGAACTTGACAACTTCTAATTAATAACACTTTTATAATTATTGACGTTCTTAATAAAAAATTCTTAAAATTGATCAAGTTTTGAAATTTTTTTTAATCACATTCATTGAAACGACAGACACTTTTACATACATTATTATTATAATATTTTTTATTATTAATTTAATGGAAAATTTTTTTAGAGAGAGAAAGAGAGAGAGAAAGGTTACTAATAACAGTTTATCAATCGCGACCTTCAAAAATATGTAGCATTTTATCAAAATGTGATTGCGGCGAGACTCTCCTTCTTTCTCTCGCAACGGCAAAGGTGGGATGTCTACGAAAGGACAGCGTATCAACTGCCAATGAGGGAGGCCTTACTTCTGAAGCTGCCTTTCTCTTTGCCTCCGTGCCTCGACTCAGTTTTCACAGCAGCTTCAGTCAGGAACCACATGCAGAATGTCTTGAAGACACGCGAAGGTGAATTCAAAACGTGTATTCCTTTCTGTTCTTCTTTCTCACTCTTTCTGCTCCTGTATGGTGAAAAAAAAAGGACAACCCGTTCGGTGGCAAACATGTAATCCTGAGGATACCAACAGTGCATCCTTGAAAAAAGTCACAACAACCTTCGCGCTTTTAAAAATCATCGAGCAAAGTATAACAAGGTATACCGCGATTATTTTTGTGATAAACGATAAAATTATAGTCTACTATCTTAAAATTAAAAAATCCTTAAAAATCTTATTTTTTATAAATCTCGCGATTTATCGATTTAGTCTTACAATAATTGCAAATATGACGTATATTAATACGGAACAGTTTATCAAACATGCCAGATATCAAGCCATATAGATTGAGATTGAAATTAATTAATTAGAAAAACAGAAAATTAATATCAAGTTTAGTAAACTTTGCTTCGATTGATTAAATTCAATCTTAATCTTTAATACGGTATCTCTAACTAAGTATTAGGTTTGTTATATTTTTAAATATGAAGGTGCTAAGTTTCGTAATGTTCGCAGTTAGGTATCCACGTGTGTTTAGGCGCGTCATCTCTCTGCTCAGCGAACGGTGACTTCAATGCGTGCACAAAACGTTACGCTTCTACTTGAACTAATTATCTTTAATATTTAACTAACTCACACGAAGCTTTAGACAGTTATTTCTATTTTATTAATTACGATAATATTGCTGTTCATAATTATTCTAACTTGATATACTTTGTAATAATTTCCGAAATAATGTTTTCCATGATTACAAAATTTTATATAATAATTAAGTTTATATAATAATTAAATAATACATATATATACATTTATAAAATTAAAATTATATATATTCTTTAACTTATTTATAAAAAAAAATTTTTTAATAATTACTATGCATATATAATTTATTTTTGAAGGGTAAAGTGTAATGTTACAAATAAAAATCATATAGTGTGTAAACAAATGCATGGAATGCAGATATAGGGTATTGCATGATGCGCAAGAATAACTAATGAAACGAAAATATTCTCATCTACTGTGTTAAAGAAATGCACGGAAAAATGTATCTTATATCAACAAGAGCAGTTTCTTTTATAATGAGATTTAATTTTAGTATTTAACTGCGAGTATTACGAGTTGGTATAGTGATGCATTTTCTTTACGTAAAGCCGTCTGACTTTGCTACGTTAACACAATAGCTCTAATTGATAGACTTTCAGAAAGTAGAGCGTGGTTCTTTTTCTCTCCACTATCGTTCTTTCCGCTTTCGAGAAGCGGAAGTCTCACGTTCGGGAAAGCTTATCTATTCTTTATTGATAGCTCCTTGAGTTTCTAAATATTTTCGAGTCGGTATAAATATAAGCAAAAAGTAACAAGTAACCATTCGAGTTTTGATCTAGATACTCGAGATAATTTAATAATAAATAATCGAGTATAGCCGATGCATTACGTCAATGGTACCAGGTTCGTTCATTTTTCTTAGATCTGATACGAGTTTAGTGTCACGAGAAACCAGCGTGATTCGGTCCAGTGGTTATTTCCTTGGTTTACGAGGTAGAAAGATCAATTGAAATAAGTGAAAGGTGCATGAGTTTTTCCTAACATATCGTTTTATTTATTTGAATGCTATCGTCTCATCGATTTTAGATTCGCAGATTTTCTTGATGACAACTTAATGTTCTTACCTTCCTAAGAAAAATGCCTAGTTGGATTAATTGAAATTCTGGTTAAAAATGAACCAATTTAAATTTTCTGGTTAAATCTATTAAAATTCTAATTAAGATAAGCGGATATGTATAAATCTATAAATATACTTTTACTTGGCATACATCTTGCCTAAGATAAAAATAATGAATTTCCCTCATTCATAATGCAAACGCTGTAGTTTTTCTTACATATCGCACTTGTATATTATACTCGTATATAGCGAGCGTTATAAACTGATGCTTAAACTAGATCACCGTGCCTTTCTTCTTGCCTGTTTGAATTACTAGGGTTTTAATAAGGCATAGTTTTCCATTTCTCAGATCGGTGGATCCCACAATTATTTTAATTATAAGCTACCGTTAATTGCGAGAGCCTCGCTGTGACGCGGAGACGGTTTCCATTGCTAGACGTCGTAGATATATTGAAAGTATAAATTGACAATTTTCAACTTTCATTGTTACCACACAATTGTTAATTAATAATATAATACATTGCAAATGCTTTTTATACAATAAAAAGAATACGTTTAGATTTAAACAGGAAAACGTAGGAAATAATGATGAACAGTTGCATTAAAATATAATTGATTATTAATGGTGACAATTGTATTTTTTTTTCATGGCCTATTGATCTTTTCAAATCCACCCACTTTGCACAAAGAGCAGACGATGATCTTTGAAAGGAGGTCGGTTATATTATACAAAGATTATATATTTGCTAATCGTCCAAGTTTCGAAAGAAGGACAATCAATTTGCAATAATCGCAGCGCAGCGCCATTGCACGCAACCATTAATTTTCTATCGAAATTTCATGCATGGTTACGCAGGTGGTTCATCGTTTTCGCGATAGTACACAGTGAAAACGCATTGGTCTAATTGCGTTAACATTTCCGGATGGACAAGTCGCCGCTTTCGTAATTTTCTTTTGCAAGATGCGCAACACAAGGCAAATTGTGATTGACGTATGAGTTAAACGTCTCTGCGATAGCTTATAATTTGTTACGTGACAGAAAGTGCGATTGCCGTAGTTGCGTGTCCCTTTTCTAGAATCGCGTGGGAGACGCTATCGTCTGTACACGATCGTTGAATTAATTATAATTGAATAATGAATAAGCAAAACATGATCCATGAGAGCATCGTCTATGAGATCTTGATCTTTTGCGGCGTTCTTCGTCACGCAGTGGTCAGTGCGTAGGTCTCATTATGCGTGGATCGTGTCATCGTGTTGACTGCCTGAATAAAGCAGTCTCGTCTTCAAGGACGTTTTTAGGCTATCGCGATAATCCTGGCGGTTAGTCACCTCTGCGCCTTGGTATCAAGAAATCGCGGGATAACTCAGCAACTCGCGTGGGATAATAAGTGGTGAGATCGGATCGCGAATTGAACGACTGATGTAATCGCTTTTGCTTAAACACAGGCAACAGGAACTTCGAAGGGCTGTTTAACAATTCATTCGCGAAAGATTGCGCAGAACAATTGCGATTTTGAAGCAACTACGATTTTATTAGGTGCATAAGCTGCATGGTTATCGGCGTATCGATCTATTGCGTACACTATTAAGGGGTTCACGTAGCGAAAACTTTCCCACATTTTCCGACGAGACATGCGTTACATCACCGAGTGACTAATTGAAATGTTTATTTTGTAAAGGTATCACGAGTTTGCACCTTATATGTAAATTAAATTATTATCAGCGCCTTTACGATGTAAATATAATATAGATTTTTGTTCAATATAACTTATTATGTCTATTTCTTGAAGAAGCTATATAGTACTACGTGGTATAATTCTTAATGCGCCTGGCTTAGCGCCGAGACACTACCGTGTCTTCAGATATAATAGTATTTTTTTAATGTATTTTACTGTTATACGTTGAACTCATGTCAGTTATTATGTAATTACAAGGTGTAAGCACGTAACATGTTATATAATTAAAATGTTAAATATATTTCTTTTTGTTTGTGTGCTTCTCAAAGCAGGTATTAAAATGTTATTTCTACTATTACTGTTGGGTATGGTTATATCCATAATGGGCGGCTACGTGCCGCCCGGGCCGAGGTTCGGATGCCCCAAAGACGCGATTTACATTTACCCCTGCACTTGTCTTCGGGGTAGTGACAGAGGTTTGTACATTCGCTGTGAGAATACGAATCTGGCCAGTCTCAGTATTGCCTTCACGAATCTGGGAAACGAGGGCATGCCGATCGAGGAACTGGTTTTATATAAATGTAACATAGGTGAGTCGATTTAATATGACGTCGTAAAAAAAAGAGATTTACGTATAACATTCTTGCGAAAGATGACGAAATAAGGTCGGTTGAATGAACTATTCCATTTTTACGAATCGACAGTACGATTTTACGGGCCGGCTTTGTATCCATTGGATGTGCGAGTGCTCAAATTCATCGATACGCCACTGAGATTGATCGAGGAGCACAGTTTTCTTGGCGTGAACCGAACTCTTCAGGAGATCTACGTAATAAATAGCAACCTGGAAAAATTTCCTCGTGAAGCATTGCAGATCCTCGGCAATCTCAGCCTGTTGAGCATCACGGGGCACCGGATATCTACCTTACCGGGAAATAGTTTTGGTGAAAGCGCGGCGGCTGCGAAGTTAGAAAAATTGGAGATTAGTAACGGTAATCATAATCTCATCGCGAGATATCATCAGTACGAAATACACACTGTTTCATTATACAGATCTTGAAAATGATACAATTTTATGAGCTCAATTTTTGATATTACATACAAAACAATAAAATTTTCATCATATATCATTTTTTATCTAATATCTATATTTAGTATTAAATTATAATTCTTGACCGACTTTTACATTTTTCAGGTACACTTTCTTCCTTGCCCGTTGAAGCATTAACGCCACTCAAGAAACTTAAAACTCTTGATCTTCACGGCAACAAGATAAAAGACTTGAAGAGGAATCAATTCAAAGGTCTAAGAGACACCGAGTTTTTGGACATCTCTCATAATTTAATCGACAAATTAGATGCGTCTAATTTGGCCGATCTCGTCAAGATGGGATGGTGCAACATATCGCATAATGCTATCGCCGATTTGAAAAGGTTGGTAGACTTGAAGAAAGCGATAATTGTGATCAAATTTTTCCGCACTGTATCTAAGATTGTTTCTTTCGTTTTAGAGGAACCTTCGCCCGGAATTCCGTCTTAAAGGTCCTGAATTTGAGCAATAACAAAATCAGAAAACTTGATTCAAATACTTTTCGTGGCATGCGTTTTCTTAGACGGTTACACTTGAGTGATAATCAAATCGACGACGTGGGTCGGGGAACTTTCGGTTCCGTTACTAGAATCGGCACCATCGATCTTTCTCGGAATTTCATTAAGAAAATTGACTTCCAAATGTTTAATCAATTACAATTTGCTGAGGTATATGTACATCTGAAACAATTATTATATATTTATACAATTCTCACATCATTTTCTATAACCTTCTATAACAAGACATTGTCTTGTCATTAAAATAAAATTTTTTATTGATCTTATTAAAAAAATCTTGTTAGTAAAGAAAGAGAGAGAGTGAGAGAGAATCTGTTTATACAGTCTATCGATGTATATTCTTTCTAGTGGGTATTGGTACTATATTTCTGTGTTCAATGCTATATATTTCATTTTATATTTCATTCTTACATTAATCTCTAGAGAGAGAGAGAGAGAGAGAGAGAGATCCTGAATTTTTATCAAATTTATCACAAATTTAATTTTATTAAAATTTTATTAAAACAAATATGCGCAACACTCAAAAGGATTAATAACAAATTTGTTGTAATAGTTTTTAGATGTTTCCGAGAATTTCGTGACGATTGTGGAGAAATTGGCGTTCAAAGATATCTATCTGGCGAGAGTGAATCTGTCTCACAATGAAATTTCGAAGATTGAGTCAGGCGCATTTGAGAATTGTGCGAATATCACATTATTGGATCTCAGCCACAACAAGCTCGAGAATATCTCAAAGTATTCTTTCGACAGTGCATCGTATGCTATGGAATTACAACTTAGTTATAATCAATTTACATCTCTAAATCAAGTGAGTAAAATTTTTTCATGCAAATAATAAAATAGTTCACATTATTAAGATATTTATTTTAATTAAGTCTGTATTAAAATCATTAAAAATATTTTTTTGTAGATTCCAATGCACAACATGACGGGATTGAAAATCTTAAACGTCTCCCACAATCTGATACATTCCGTTCCAAGACAGACTTTTCCAAAGCTATACGAGCTTCATACGATCGACATTTCGCACAACAATCTATCCGAGATTCATAATGCCGTATTTCAGACGCTCTTCAGCTTGCGATTATTGAACATGTCACATAATTCTCTAGAGAAAATAAAACCATCGACGTTCGGACCGCTGCCGACACTTTTAGACCTCGATATGAGTTACAATCAATTAAACGACGTTGCACGAGGTAGTCTCACTCGATTAGCCAGTTGCAGGTGAGTTATCGTTGCGATTAATGAAATTGAAAAATCTTATGCTTGCAATGACGAATCTATTGTATTTTAGGAGTTTAACGGTAAAGAATAATCGTTTGACAAAGATTTTTCAATTGCCAATTTCTCTGGGTCATTTGGACTTCTCGGAGAATCTATTGGAAGAGATTCCGAGCACCGACGTGTGGCCTACGATGAATGCATTACTCTCGCTGGACCTTTCGCGGAATCGGCTGGGCGATAACCTGCAAGAGGGCAGCTTCGAAAACCTGCTGACCTTGAGAATCTTAAACCTGCAAGCGAATAACATTACAAAGCCGCCTTGGCAAGCACTCGGCAGTCTGAGCAGTTTGCAGTATCTTTATCTACAGGTAAGACAAGAGAAAATGTTATGGGGAATTCGTTCTTCTTCGAGGATCAGTAATTTTCTAAATTTTTACTGACGGATATATTTCAGGATAATTACTTGACGAAACTGGAAAAAGCTGCCTTCGGCCGTCTGCCGATAGTATTCGAGCTGAACTTGGCGAATAATAAAATAAATAACATAACGAGCCGGGCATTTGAGGGCCTGTTGCAGCTGCTAACATTAAACTTGACGAACAACAACATTAGCTACATACCAAACGGCGCGTTTCAGGGTCTAGTATCTCTACGAACACTCGACCTATCGTATAATAAATTGGAGAAGCTGGACAACAAGACGCATGGACTGCTCGACGATTGTCTGTCTCTGGAAAGACTCAACCTTAGCCATAACAAGATATCATTTATTACCCGGAAGACTCTTCCGAACGATCCATGGATACCTTACAGGCTAAAGGAAGTCGACTTATCCTACAATACAATGCCGGTTATTACCTTCGATCTCATCGCCGGTGCTAAAAAAATTCAGCACTTGAATCTTTCTCATAACAATATTAATGAGATCAGGAGGTGTGAGTAGTAAATTGGATTTATTGCTGCATAATAGCCTATCGGTTTATGTTTTCTACTGACAAGGGGAGGGCACATCCAGCATATCGCCAATTGAGATGAAAAAAATTCAGGTGATTCTTTGAACAAAAAAAACGAATGCGTGTTTTGGGATTTTTCGAGATAGGGCCCTGATCGGTAAAAAAAAAAAATTTAATGTAAGTAAAAATACGACATTCATAATTAATTTAATTACAAAAATTATTTCTTATTTTTCATTATGTACCAATTCTATCTTTAAAAATCTAGATTGTCTACTTCAATCAATAATTTCTTCAACTATTAATAATGTTCCATTTATTTTTAATATTGGTTACTTTAACCATTTCATATTGTAATTTCATGTGTATGTTGATAACATTAAATTAACCTCGATAAATTTAAATTTAAATTAATTTACTGTTACCCTGGTAGAAATTCTCTATAAAATAATATTATATTATATTATATAATATAACGGTCAAAATCTAATGTACATAATGAAAAATAAGAAATAATTTTTGTAATTAAATTAATTATGAATGTCGTATTTTTACTTACATTAAATTTTTTTTTTTTACCGATCAGGGCCCTATCTCGAAAAATCCCAAAACACGCATTCGTTTTTTTTGTTCAAAGAATCACCTGAATTTTTTTCATCTCAATTGGCGATATGCTGGATGTGCCCTCCCCTTGTGAGATCATTGTTTATTAGAGCATTGTCCTATTCCAGATGTAATCGGGAATTTAACGGCTTTGCAGACATTGGATTTATCGTACAATGATATAAGTGACATCTCCGATCAAGATGTCTTTCTTCCGCCGTTAAATTTAACCAACTTGCATTTAAGTAACAACCATCTAAGCCATGTGCCTCTCGACAAAATTCTACCTCTGCCGAATCTAAAAGTTATCGATCTAGAAGAAAATGAGATCGGCGTTTTTGATGAAAGATTCATGAAAATTATCCAGAACGGCACGGTGTTTAAATACTCCGGTAAAAAAATAGATTAAATAATTATTAAATAATTAGATATAACGACAAATAATGAAATTTATAATTGTGTGATTAAACGACTTTGAAATTTGTATTTACAATCAAGTTTTTTGTTATTGATGTTTAAAATATATATATTTATGTTTTATATTAGATAATCCCATATACTGTGATTGTCATGTACGGCCATTGAAGAGATGGTTAAAATCTCAAACGCAATTTCCAACGGAATGGTTGAACGTGATGTGTAAAAGTCCAAATTATCTCGCGAATAAATTTATCTCAGAAGTGACGGAAGATCTTATGAATTGCGGCGAAAGGGACATTCAAGAGGAACCCGAACTCGATATCACACCTGATGTGAAATATCGAAGCATTGATTAGTATGTAATATATCTATTTCATTGTTAATTTCTGTTATCGTAAATATATCATTTAAAAGATTTTCTTGAAGACTTCAAAGATAACAAGTTAAAAATTTTTTTTAGCGATACGGATGATAAGAGTTGGAAAGCGACATGGTACGTGACGTCGCGCGAAGATATCGGCGACTTCTACGTGGTGGTTCGCGAATCTGGCAGCAGCAAATCCATGCTCGAAAAGGATGTCGTTTACAGTGAGAGATCCTTCAAAATCAACGATCTGAAGAGGTCGAGCACCAAATACGAGCTCTGCGTGCTCGCGCGCGACTCCGAGGGGAACGTCAAGCACTATAGAAATTCGCAGTGTCGGATTTTGAATCAGCACTCCAGCGCGACCAATAATCTCAAGGCGAGTCTGTACTTCGTGATAGTCGCTGCTGTGTTTTGCACTCTTATGAGATTTCGTTAACTTGACGAAACTAGTATTCATAGTACTTAGAAAAATATCTTACGTTTCGTGGAGATAGTAAGATAAACACACGGAAGTTACCTTCCGGTATCACTGGTTAAATTTCCGACCGTTCTGCTATTTAAGATTTTTGTCTATGTCGCGTTGAAACGCGATAAGCGATGTGATTGTACAATAAATTAATATGTATATTTCTCGGGAAGATACCCAATAAACTCAAGCTGATGTTATTTATCGTTATTTTATAATGTCAAAATGACAATTTGAAATGATAAAATGACGACTAGTAACGTCAACTAGTTTTCTGGGTGATGTACTGCGTGCATTGTACATAGAACACAATATTGTATTTTGCTCGGAAGTAGGGACGTTGAACGTCGTGTATTTATTTTTGTAAAATATATACCTTGTACAAGTCACATACTGCTGTTACGTATTATTTAACACAAATGGGATCAACCAAGAGTCTGTTCTTTCTCAAAGAACATGAACTGGTGCAATAAGTTGGAGTGAAACAAATATAATTTATTTTACTCCAACTAATTGTACCAAATAATGTGTAGAGCAGTTCAAAATACTCTTTGAAAAAAGAACAGATCTCAAGATTCGGCATGGAGAAGAGACACATCTAACGGCTGTGACCAGATCCTTGGGATAATTTGCAATTGTTAAGTGAACGAGAGGGACGATTAGTCGACGATAAGCGAGCGAATCCTTTTAATCAAGACCAGCTAATCCCACGATATTAATTTGCCGTCACATAGTCGTCCTGTTCCGCGACTAATAAAGCACTCGCGCGACTTGTTGAAAAAATTCTCAAGGAAGTCAGCGGTCTCCCGAGCTTTGCGTAGTAAGATTATTTCATTATCTCGTGAGGAGACCGTAATTAGTATCCACGATAAAGTACAGTGTATTTCGTTATATGAAAAAGGAAAGGAAGAAGGAGGATCTCTAACGAGAACGTGAATCAGTGGAAGCCGTTGTTTCCGCAAAAGGGCCACCGCGAAATTTATTAGCGTTATTGGAAATAGTAATTGACGATTACGTTCGCTCGCGACGACGACAACGATAATGTTGATTTTTCCTTTATTACTCGTGTTCGCACTTCGTTAACGCAATCGCGCGTTAGCAATTATCGGTTACTCCGCGTGATCACGAGAGAAAGAGACAATACTGAGCGCACGCGAGTTCGGTGGATTAACGGGAATTTAAATTATACGATGGACAGCGTATTTGATTAATATAGCTTCGGTTGGCATACCGGAAAAAACAATGCACACACGCCTCTTGCCGTTCTGCTCGACGGCCTGCTCAGCGGACTACCCTCTCAATCGGGATTAACGTCGGTTTAACGCTTAATTAACAAAGTATTCCTCAGTAAAAACCAATGTTCGTCGTTTTATTAAAGTTACAATTTTAAAATGCAATTTTATGACAGTTAAGAACATGTCTTTTGATAAGCCGTCTGATTTATTTTATTTTTACATCCTTATAACGTTGTGGCATATAATTTTTTTTTCATACTGTTTTTATTTTTTATGTGATAAATTTTTGCAAAATATGAAACACAGTAGAGATAAAAATGCGAATAAAAAAAGAGAGAAACGTTAAACTATAATGTGTATTTATATTAACTAAGGAAAACTCCAAAGCGAGTCGAAACGTTCTAATTTTTAATATAAAATAAAGGATTTATTTACATAAATCCACGAATTATTAATTTGCGTACTAATTATCACGCCGCATATTCTCATTCGCCCTAGATTACTGGAATTTATGCGTTAAATGTTGTGTCAGAAAATTTCTGTATTTCGCAATACTTGAATCCGCAATATCTGCAAGATGCAAGATTTCATTTTGATATTGATATCTGGTTACGAAATATCTAGCCAGACACTTTCACCAGAAGCCCAATAATGGCTAAGAGGTATCGCACACGAGTGGGTACGAGTTCTCACGAAGAACCACGAAGATGATACTCGTGGGCCCCGTAGGACAGACATCCGCTTGTCTCGGTTTTGTTGGGGCCCAGCAGACCTCGAGGTTCTTAGGCACGAGTAAATTTACATTTGTCTCTTCCCTCGTCGACAAATTGCCGCGACAACACATCGACATCATTGGCTCTCGTCGTAAAAATTGCTGACTCAGAGAAAACAAACACATTTAAATTTTACATCAATTACATTAATCGAAAGAGTTCACACGCCTCTTCCGTGACCCCATGTCAACTTGCAATCGTTTATTTTCTAACTTGCCAATGAATATCTATTAATAATAGTATTCAATAAATATTATCGTTAGGCTGCGTTAACGTCGTTTTTTTATCTGCAGCGATGGTCACATGAAGCTTGAGCGTATGAATAAAGTAGGCAGAACACATTTACATACGCCGCTTTGGGCAGTGACTCACGATGTATCCATGTAAGGCCCAGAGCGAGAGGTGCCGTTGGCCCCATACGCCTACATTAAAACGCTGCCCGTCCGCTGCTTCGGCAAAAGACAAAAAGAAGAGAAAAAGAAATAAAGATAACTCGCTCTGTAAAAGGTTCTTCTGCGCGATATCGAATCACGATTCGTCGAGGTATCGAGACCGCGTTTGTAAGGCCCAAATCCTGACGCAAGATCTTCGCGTATCGCTATATCGGCGAAATCGATTGCAGGGTGATGGAACACGCCTCTATCTGAATACCTCGATGAATCTTCTTCAGCCTATAAATCAATTAACGCGTGGAACTTGTTATACCTTCCCGCGGTTATTCCGGCCCGCAAGCTCATTCCGGTTACCAGATAAGCGCGCCACGTACACATGCAAGCGCGAACACATACGTGCGATCGTACCATTGCGATCGGTTTGCTGCGGCTGCCACTTTCTCATCCGTGTGTCTTTTGTTTCTCGATGACAGTGGCGTACAGGGGGCCCCGTCATGGCCGCTACGAGTGATACCCGATGCTCGTTTCTACCAAGGTAATTTCATTTTAATTTTGATTTAATTAACTCTTCATCTTTTTATAGTTCTAAGAATTAGAAAAAAAAATGCTGAGTAAGTTGAACCGAGACTGAGATTAAAGTTAATCTGCATTGGTAGAAACAGGTACGAGTCCAAATCCGGCTCTAACGTCCATTTATTTTTATACTAATATAGATTAACTTCAATCCCGACTCAATTTATTCTCTTTATCTTTTTCTAACTGTTCAAATTAGAGAGAAACAAAAAATAAGTTGAATCAAGATTGTAGTTAATCCGCATTGGCAGAAATGGACATAATTACTACAGAAAGATCGATTTACAGATAAATGAGACATTTTGATTTGTGAAGAAATTAAACAAATGATGTAACCTCTACATCTTCTATGTATAATAAAATTTAAAAAAAAAACAGTCATAAAAGAAACATTATTACAATCTTCACATATTATATTCACTGGTATTTATTCAAAGTCTCGGTCTTGCTTACGTAAGAAGAATTTACTGGTAGTCGAATGAAAGAATTAGTCTCGCTTAATTTGCATTGGTTAGTTTTGACATTCGATTAGGACTAGAAGTATATAATAAGGTATAAACTTGTCTTTCATCGTAATGTTGATCCACTTCTACGCCACTGGTCGATGCTGCAGTCTGGGTCTGCTGGTGGTTCAAACTCTCCCGCCACTCTCTTATTCCATCAGTGTCTCTCGCGTGTTCGCACGGGGAACATCGCTCGCGCGTCTTTGTCAAGACTCATTCCGGCGAGTCCGCGGCTTTTCCATTATCAACAAGAATATTCGCGGTGCAAGATTCCGCTTTTGCGGATAGTGAGAGGAGAATCGGTCCCTTACGTCCGGGCCTAGCCGCGTCCATCTAAATGAGAGCCCTTCGCGGATAATACGAAGATATTCGGTCCTCTTCTTTCCCATCCTTTCCTCTTCCGCATCCGTTCCTCCTTTCTTTATTCCTTTGTTTACCTGTCCCTCACGTAAATCGCGACTACATGATTCGCGGGCGTTTCGTAATTACTCGGAGAGTGGACATGGCCGACCGTTTCTGGAGACTGGCCCTGTGCTGGATATGCATCGTCGGACTCGCAGCCGCCAATGGTGAGCGATTTAAATCGAACACATTTAAAGCCAATCACGTGATCATGGTTCCCGTGATCATCATCGTCATTTTATTTAAAATAGTAAGCATGTGTCAGAGAAAGTATAAAGAAATACATATGTTGAAGAAATTCTAAATCGAGTACAGATGTACCGTGCCGTTTACGTGCTGATTACAGCGTTCTACGGCAATCAGTGACGAAGAGAAAACACGGCAAACGCGAATGAAAGTGACGTTCCTTTGTTCTCAAGCCGATTACGCCGACGATTGGCGGTTGACGCGGCATAACAAATAAGTAGCGTGACACGTCGCAGAATGCATCGTAAAGTTTCGAAGCACCTGACGCACGCGCGTCTAAGTAGGATGTCCTAGATCGCGATGCCTACCAGGTATCACGAGTGAGAATCATAGCCTACCCAAAGCGCCAGTCAAGGTTGCGACGTTCCCTCATGCGTCGCGCGACGCGCTGGTTATGACTGACTTTAGGCTCATTACTGTTGACGTTGGCAGACGTTTTCTTTCCTACTCGCTTCACGGTTCGGCTATTTATGAAAATATCAGGGTCCAACAATGATAGAACAAGCCGACAACGAACACGCACGCACGACGTTGGAGACCGCGATCGTTTTACGACTCGCAAAGGCGCGTTCAGATTCCCACTCGAGTGTCAGTCGGGTGTCATTTTATTCTTATTTAATGTCCGACGAACAGCAAGGATAAAATGATACATGAGTAGTAATCGAGTGGGAATTTGAACTCTCTGAATGTAGCCCAAGGAGATTCGTCCCTCGAGATACGACTCAGTCGACACCAATTAAAAGTAACATAACATCACGGTGTTATAATTTCGCACTCAACAATAGAACTATAATATTATGTAATGTCCGGTTAGTCATTATTTGGTTAACTTGTGGTTTAGACTAATCTTATTTAATTTGATCATGTAATAATTGCGAATTTCTAGCTGTAATTAGTCATTAAACTAATAGTTTTGTAATGGAAAAAGTTATTCGCTATAAAACCATCAGTTTAGTGATTGATCATAGACAGAAAAATACAATTGTCACGTTATCGTCAGGTTAAGCCTTATCACAAATTAACCAGCAAATGAAAAACTGGATCTAAGGTATATTACACTTACAGGTCTATTCTTTTTCCATGTTCCTGGAACTGAACTTCTTGCATAGTCCACCTTTTGTTTTTTCTGTCTAATGGAAAGAAAAAAAAATAGAAAAAAGTTGAACCGCGCAAAAAGTTCAGTTTCAGAAAAAAGAATTGATCTTATATTATTAAGTGCAAAATTATGACACCCACATAGCACACTTTATTGAAAGGATGTCCTGCAAACGTTCTTAGGACGTAGACGTCCTCGGCATATCTGTAGAATGTTTCTTGGTGGTCTATGCTGGATGGGCATTGATTTATGTTCCTTTCAGTTTATGTCGACTTCCCTCGAGCTTCTTCCTTCGAGATACGAGTTTCATGTGTTTCGAGCTTTGAAGACAATTCTTGCACACCCACCAGGATGTTCTCCAATACGTTTTCGGATCACGTTTAACGGTCGCGAATTCTTTTTGCGTATGTCACGCAATATTACGAGGTATACGGAGTGTATTCTTCTCCAAGGTGTTTCTCTCGGAAGTGAAATTGTGAGCTGTACAAACAATGCGCGCATATTATCCTTGACGCAACGTGCAATTGAAAAATAACTGCTATCAAGGAACGTATTCGCGCGACACTTGCAATTAGGACAAGGCGGAGAATAAAAGGCTAATTATCCGTTAAGGGTCGCGCGGCTTGGATAAACAAGAAGGGACAAGGCGATGACGTTAACTGACTTATCTAAATTAAATTGAAATTTATTATGTATATCTTTCTATTGCATCAGCTGGACTGATTTGCGATCATCTTGGGAATCGAGGTTGCTCCAATTGTTCTTCTCCAGCCTTCCTTTGTGTTAATGCGCAATTAATTAACCCTAATAGCAGTTAGATACCATATGTCGAATAAATTGTATGATTTTGCGAATATGAAATTAGTGCAATTGCACGCGGGATTGTGTAAGAGAAAACACGTATATGTGTGGAAAATTAATAATTACTCTGCGCGCTCTGAATCTTTCGCGCGCGGAAATTCGTGCACACGCGACGTGTTTCGTTGTGTGTGAGTATAATCAGACGTTGATGAATCACGCTACGACTCCATCATCTATGCGTTACCGTGACTATATTTGTATTAGAAAATTGCATGAATCATTACGTAAATTAGAGCGATCGCTAAAAGATTGTCTGGTCTAAAAATAATGCGAAACTCTGCATGTAACACTTGAAAGTCAGGCTATTTATTAGGTAACTTATAAAAACGTCAACTATGTCGATAACAATTAATTTTGTGTAGATCTGTTTGTGGAGATCTCTTAATAAAGACAACTTTTCACAACGTTTAGAAGAATATTTATCGTTTGCCATTATTCGCTATGTAGCTTCGAGTTTTCTTTGTCAGTAGATAGATCGTAATCGACTTCCTTCCTGGTATCATTACTCCATCGGAGGGTTACTTCGAATTCTCATCGCCAGTAGGCAAAATTGATTACCCAGGCTCATGTAATAGGCATAATTGAGCCGACTTATGGCCACGGGAAAGGCGAACACACGGGAGAGAAGAAATAGGATTCTGCGATAATCGTGGAAAGAAAGGGAAGGTGAGCGGAGAATGTAATTTTCTGTGTTTTGTGATTGCGCATGTATTCCCACCTTGCCCTTCGTTCTTTGCTAGAATTCGCGCGGAACGATCTTAACTATCGTCCCGGAATTAAAGGGAGACCCGCGAATAATGTAAGCTAGCTCCCGCACTAACGTGTGTCCGTAACGGGAAAAACACGAAGGCAACGATGGAAGATTAAATGTTTGCCAATGTGTGTTGGTGAACCCTCCTTTCGAAGTGGATTTGCATAGAAAAAGCTTAACTGAACGCGAAGACAATTCTTTACGACCGAAGATGATTTATGAAAATGAAATAATGCCAATTACTGTGCGATATTCTATTTTAATGATATTGCCGTTACCAACAGAAGACTCGTCTATGTTTACGCTTCACTAAAAAAATTGCAGAAAATATATGTTTGTACAATATATTTATCGTAAATTTTATGTGCAGTTTTTCGTAATGATAAAGTATGACGCAAAATGGTGAACAATTAAATTACTCTTTTTTTTAATTACTCTCCATCGGCGAGTAAGATCTTTAGTAAGAAAGAAACCTACTCGATATATTTTGATTGTAAGTTTTAATAGATAATAAATGTGTAAAAAAATAAATGATAGCCGATTGCTATTACAGTAAAACTTGTTGTTAAATCTTTACAAGTATATATCAGATTTTTTTCACATTTTCCTATAATCCGGAATAATAATAAAATTCTTTACATCGAGAAACAAATCGCTTTTCAGAGTGGGGTGCTCTAACATGTCAGTCCGTTCTTGTGGCGAACGTGTGCAAGTGGGAGAAACATGAGGAAAGAGAAGGTGAAATTCGATCTAAGTAGCTCACCGTTGTTGCGCCTTGCTTTATTCTCTTATTTTACCGCCATTACGGATATTAACATCATACTTAATTGCTAGAGCGCAAATGTGAATTACAGGTAGGTATTCCGTTCCGTTCTGCCTTTTTATTGTTTTCCGCGTGTGGCAACGGCGCGTAATATCGGTGAATGGACGATAGATTAAGAACAAAAATCGACAATTGATAGAGAAAATTGAGTCATGCAGAAAATTGACGCGCTCTATTAAAATGAAATGTCGGGCCGCACTCGCGCGTGTTCCAGGATAATAGGATCTCTCGCGGTTTCGAAACTATTCGCTTCCTATCTTTTTTGTATGTTCTTCGTGGAATTTTTCCCATGCGGCTCATGAAGGTCGATTTATTCATTATCTAGCTTGGAAACCGCATGCGGAGTTTTATGAGAAAGCGAAAACGTTCGCCGAGCGGAAAAGGGATAGGGCAAAACAGTTCCACCAACTCGTTCGTGCTCTCCATAATCGCGTTCAAACACGTGGCCAGGAATGAGAAATAATGCGACTGGCGAGGATCAACCTAACCAGTTGCGTACCCAGGAAGTTGTAAGCCCGCCGTTGAAATATCGAGACCTGTTCGAAGCAGCTTTGAACGTTAAACGAAACGATCAACTTAAAGAGAAACGGAAAGGTTGCGCTTTATATATTACTGTTATAAATTTTACTTTACAAATGGTACGAATATTCGTAACTTGAGAAAGAATGAGGTTTCTTCGTTAGAAGAAAAAGAAGACCAATTTGATATATTGCTCCTTTGTTTATTTGGATTTTGTTTTTCGTTTGTAAGAAAAGAGTAGTATAACACTATCATTTTTATGATTAATTATAATATAACTTTGGAGATAGTTATCTATTTTGTTGAAAAATGCTCTGCGTTTAAAAGGTATTCGGTCAAGTAATAGTTAATTAAATATATTAACGTTTATATGCTAGTTCTTTCTCTAACTGTAGAAAATATTAAGAGAACACTAAAAGGAAATATTAAAATTAGGAATACACGTTATTCGATGTAAAATGTTTACATTACAAAATATGTCACTAATTGTTTTCATTTTCCAAAATATTAGTTTTAAGCGAGATGTAGGATGACACCGTAATAACGTTACAGCACTGTGAGGGATGAGAATGTTGGGTGTAGGGAATGCAGAGGGCTCTGGAATGGGAAACAGAAGTGGGAGTGAGAGTAGGAGTGAGGAATCGGTTGGGAGAGGCCATAGGAAAACCGGTTGCCAATCTGCACAGACACGTTGGACAGAACGCTGCGCTGGGGAGATCATCGAGAAAAGGCCAAAAAGACCGAGCTCCGGTTTCCAGTAATACGACTGTACTTTTCTCGACTCGTAGATCTTTTAATCGGTTCATGTTTATCAACGAAGTTGGCCGGGAAGGGTCAAATCGTTCAGATCTTTTTTTTCTAAATTGCATATGCAATAAAATAAAAAAAAAGAATTAATAAATGTAAGTAGAAATTTGGATGATGCTGGTAAAAGGGAAAAAGCATCTTTTTCAATGTCTTCATTTCTATTGATAGTATTGGATGGATTATAAGTCTATTTGGTTTTTAGAGCAAAAAATGTTAGTTGAAAATACTTTGAATTAAGTATACGTCATACACACATTTAGTTAAACATACACTAATTTTGTTCAATAACATTTCGCCACCTATCAACAAGCTATAAATTCCTCTTTCTTAGGGTTGATCAGAGCATAAAGACCTTCGAGATCTATTCCTTTTGAACGAAATCTGGCAAATTACTTCTGTGGGATATACGGTTCGGTTACATCATCTTCGTCATTTATGACGCTATGTATGACACTATATACATATACATATGTTCGAAAGTAAAAGCGAGTTTTTTAAATTATCGAGTGATTAATCGCATTATGCAACTTTGCTTCGTAAAAGCAAACGTAAGAGCTGATTAATCGATAAATTAAAACATTCACTTTAATTAATGAAAAGCGTTTAACACTTTCTACAGCAAAACCGAACAAACTTATGGTTCCACCTAATATTTAGACGATAAATAATTGTCCTGCTTGAAAAACTTTACAATGACGATTTATGAACTGTGAGTTATGTACAATGCGGAGGCAAGTAACAGGAAATTAATAAAATAAACGTCTGAAGAAATATACGTGGGGCGATGGCTCGGAAAAGGGATGCACGAGCGTGACTTGATCTATTAAAATGTCATTAATCAAGCAAAGAAATCGAAGTCTTGAGATGGCTATCTCAAGATCGATTGCTGCACTGATGTGCCAGATAATCGATGTTGCACTGTCGTGCACATTTGACGTAACGGCAACACTTTTTTCAGTCAGTCTATCTATCTAGACGTGCTATCGGTATGGATCTTTTTCCTTCACCAACTAGACAGAACCTCCGTGCTCGGTTTCTTCGGCATTTAACGCATTTCCTTCTCAGCACCTCTCATCACACCTTTCAACGTTCTTTCGCTCGATGACCCTATAGTTTCATGAATTATTCGAAAAAACAGACAAACGTTTCCTATGTAATTATTTATACACGAAGAATATAATCGCATGCATTCTGCCGCAGGCATGCTAGGTACTAAAAAAGGAAGCGATCGAAGGTCAATGTGGCATATCGAATACGCCTGAAGTGGCAAAGACAGTAAACGTTCAATTTCTCGTAACTCACAAATTAAACGACGTCTTGAACAGTTATCTTGACGTGGCACAAGGTAAAGAACGTGGATGGATAGTGAACCCTGACACGTCATTTTTGCGATAGCTTTTATGAATGGTGACCCAACCCTTCGAGAAAGACGAACCGTTTGTCACGCGTTTAATGATCTCAACATATCCCAAGCCTCATAAACTCGCTATCTTTTCGTAATTACTTTTTTCTTTGCAATGTAGGAATGCGTTCTCTTTCTGATTGATACTTCTCCATGTTCGCCATTAACTACACGATAAAATTTTATCTATTAAATGGGACATAAAAGCATCCGATATTTTAAATCTTAAACATAATTTTAATGCTTTTAAATTCTAATAATACAGATTTTACATAATTTTTTACATTTACGTTCAAGCGAACATAATTACATTTAATATACATCGCAATGACTATATATATTCTTCCTATTTTTTATCTAATAATGTATCAGTTAGATATTCACAAAATTGCAGATTATATATATTTTTTAAAGATTTTTTTGAGAACTGTCACTGAGTTATTACTTCGGGAAAATCTTATGTCGATACCTTTCGTGAGCATGACCTCTTCTCCCAGGAGTTCCTATGTTTGTACATCACATGTGTGTATATGAGGCCCAGCCAAATATGGCGGATACCGGTCGAACCGCTTGCGTGCACGCGTGTCACCCGGTACATGCGTAGCGTTACGGATTCGCGCGTGTGTACGCATCGTGCGTATCATGTGTGCTTGTGCATATATGAAGATACGATCGGACAAGGCGCGTGAGAGGATAAATTCTCTGTTTCGTGTTAACAAGTATGATTTTGCAGTCTTTGACAATAACTAACACGACTTTTTATTGCTCTTTGCCATTTAAATAATTTAAACAACGTATGCAGTAGGATTATGTGTATTACATTTGTTCTGTGGATTAAACAGAGACTGATCAATTCCGTTACAGACTAATTAAAACAATACAGAGAGCCAATTGTCTTAAAAACTCGTCAGATTTCACACACGGGGAATTTAGGGGAAAAAAAACGGTACTCTCGAGTGAGGTGATCCACGTTCAAGTTATCGTACATTTTTTCGTTTTAATCTATAAATAATTCATAAATAAATGTGTGTTGCTACCGTTGGAGTCATTAACCTTTAGGCTGCCGGCATTTTTTTTTGTTTGTTAAAATAGTGGTTTCTTCTGGAAAATTTTGTTGTATAAGTACACATACAACATGGCGCTGAATATCGAGATTTGTGCGGAGTCACAAAAGTGGCTTTCCCGGCAGCCTAAAGGTTAAAGAAACAGCATATCTCGAAGCATCCGGAGAGTAATTTGATCGTAAAATATGCAGAAGAAGCAGAATTCTAAAGAATCAACCTTTTGAGATTACAATAACGGCAATAAAGCAATTTTTTTATTATAGCATCAGCAGCATGACCTCAAATGTACCCAGTTGCTACCAGGAAACGTACTGCATAAAACATTTCCTGGTAGCAACTGGATGCAGTGAGAATACTTGCCGGTAGGACCGAAAAACTTTGATTTTACGGTGTTCCGCATCCGCGGAGCATCAATCGCGATGTAACGAATGATGCGCGGAACGAAATTGTTTGCTCACCGAACTTGTGTCATTTATCACGAAGTGTTATCCTGCTACTTTCCTCGGTACCGGTTCGCTCCTTCCCGGCAAAAGAACTAATTCGTATAAATCGCTGTTTTCCTTACGCCCTGTGCTCTCTTTCTCACTGTCAGGAACGTTCATTTTCATGATTGATAATGATCCAGCGAGCAGCAAGCTACACAGTTACACGCGAACTTCGTCATTAGACACGTGTATAATCAGCTAATCGTTAATCACACGTTATCCTTTTTTTTTTTTGCCGGATATCGTGCACCACCAGGCTTGCCAAATCTACTGTGTTCACTCCCTTATTATTAATTAAGACACGTGGTGTCAAAGACCTGGACTGAAGACACGTTTGAATAAAAAACCAAATTGACCATAATCCTCGACTAATCGCAAAGATTTAACTAATAGAACATTGAGAATTTATATGGTATATCTGCGGTATCTGAATTATGTTAATTAGATTACTTACTTTAACATTAATACATGCGTAAATGAAAGCAACAAGAGAGATTCATTAAACGCTGTGACGTTTATAGAATAAATTTCGTGACGACCGCGTGTTTCCATTCCTCGGAAGCACGATGCGTTGCACAAGCAAGCACTCACAGCTGCGTGCATTTACGATTATTTTCAATGTAACCGTCTGATAAAGTTATAGAATTAATCGGAAATTAATGTTAATGCAGATAAATAATTGTGCGGCGCTTTATACGGAAGCGGGAGGTAGACCTCGTAAAATGTGAAATAATCTTAACGAAGTAGAAGTAAAAGTAGAAAATTGCGCAAGGGAAGCGAACGTTTATACTCAAGGCCGCTCGAAGCGGACAGCGATTATTGATCGTTTGTGAAAAATGATCGGTGTGTTATTCTAATTGGGGAAAAAAAAATTACGAGATGACACGACCGGATTTGACGATTTAATAATTGTGCCAGAAAGACAACACCGTTCCGTATAATGTGATGAATAGTTTTTCGCGAGGGGTTATCGGCCTATTGATTATCGAGTGGTATGGATAAAAGTGAGAATGATGTCCTGCGCCAACGGTGGATCGTCATATACTCTGTTATTTCAGTTTATTACCTATAATTATTCCTATCGTTCGTCATTTACACCTGCTTCGATACCGCAGCTGTGTATTTACTGACGTCTACATGTCTATGCTATTATGCGATCACCTTTCCCTTCCCTCGTGTGACGTATTCGTCGTAATTGCAGCATTTTTTACATCTCTTCTCATGACTCACACTCCATAATTATCCCTACATCTTATCATTATTCCATCAGACGCCACGGTCCTTGTATACATTTTATTCACATTCTAAGTTCAAATAATGATCGTGTAGCAGTCAATCAGACGAGCCTAACAAAAATTAGTAAAATGTTAAGGTTTTATTTTAAATTTTATTATATTATGAGAATTATTCTTTTTAACGTCACTTTGTGCTTCGCCTTTGAAAATATTTCAGTAATTCAGTAGTTGAAATGCATGAATAGCATATCGCACAGAATATCATTTTAGATAAGGTACCTACATCACGTTATCGTTAGAAAGGAAAGGTATAACAGCTCGCAGTTTTTTTTTATTAAGTGTTGTATTTTAGATAATGCTTTCACACGTGGAATCCACGTTACCGCGTTACTTCCACTTGTGCCGAGCACCTTCGCGGGAAAGAGGGACTCGAGGAAACAATTAAATCCTGTGATCAGATAGCGCTACGAGTATCCTCTGGAAAATGTATTCCGTGCTCGGGCTGCGTCTAGCACAGTACGGATAACAAAATGGTCTGCCGGAAGTTAGATAAACTCGAGGACTCGATTCGATAGCTTAGAGACGACAGCCACTCGCGCCTGAAAGCATCCAGGATAACAAAGCATCTCTCTCCGCGAGATTCTATCTCAGCTAATCGGTTTATTTTCGAAGAGTAAATCAATTTTAAATGACTGATTATCGGATGATATTTGTCAGTGTAATGTCGACAGTCGTTCTATAAAGTAATAAACGAGAGTTGATTGTGATCACAGCTACCGTCATAGAATTATATAGTTGAATCATTTAATATTTCAAAAACAAATAAAGAGTTACTAGAATCGCGAAATCTGAATTAATAAAAATTCATATATCATGTATTAATGGTTCATGTTTTTTTTTTTGCAATATAAATATGTTTTACAATGGCTATTTGATAACTGTAATGATTATTGTGATAAATAATTGATGATTTCTATGCCATAAAGCATAGAATATAATCACGAATAAAACGGAAGAAATTTTATGGAAGGAAAGTTTACGTAATTCGTTACGATTTGCAGATAGCTATCTGCTGAATCCAGATCTAAAAAGTGCACAATGGCCTATAAATAACGATACGTGCGAGAGCCCTGCTATGCCGTGCCGAGTCATAAAATTATTTAAATAATCGCGCAGCTATGCTCTGCGGGACGTCGACTTAATCGTCGTAGGGATTACCGAAAACGCATGTATAACGGTAAGCCTCGGTAGCGAGCATAATTTGTATACCGCGTGACGTTATAAATAATTCATTACTTTTTCACAGCATCCCGTACCGACGCGCTCCGGGAGGTAGGAGAGCTCCAACAGGAAGCAGAATATAAAACGTTCCAACTGTTATCTTAATTTAGCTTAATACGCGCGCTTGTCAAAAGATATCTTATCTGATTTTCGTTAAAAAATATTTTATTCTTTAAAAATACGTATCATGGATACTAAGATACTTTTTCACAATTAATTTTTAAATATTAAAAAATTAATATAGAGACAATTTTGATAAAACTGATAAAATTGCGGTTATCGAAAAATGACGCTTTTAAAACATTTAAATAAAGAATTGAAGTTTCTTCTTAGCAAAGCTTCGCTTCTTCGATTCGTCTTATCTGCATGTGACTCGTCCATCTTCTCCAACCGTTCAAGGCTCTCCAGGAGAGTTAGTATGTGATGGACGATCGATCGTTTCCGCGCTAGCGATTACTCGCGACGGCGACGTACGGTAGCGCCGATATTAACGACGCCGTGAGAGAGACACTGAATTCCAAAGGCGACCGCGTCGCTTTTAAAGGGAATCTCTCTCCCGCGCGATTTGTAGTCGGTCGATGCTTTGCAATGCCCGCCTTCTCGGCTTGCCGTGATATCGAACTGTGGTACTGTCACTGGACGCGCCTCACTTCTATCACGCGATTCTCCTTGCCTTTCGCGTGTGGCGTGTTTATCTTAAAAATAAAAATGGTAACACACGCAATACAACTTGCAGATTCTACACGATGGTCGGTGTTTTTCTCCGAAAGACATTGCCAAAGGGAGTTGTTTGCTTCATGCTCAGATTTTTATGTAGAAGGAGAACAGACATGTACGTACAGGGTCTCAGTCAAATAAAATATAAATGTTATGCACGCATACTTTTTGTCAGAAAAAATCATGTAGGCATTGAAGAGCTACCTGGAAGAACGTTGTTTGCGCATCGATCATATATTTCTTTTTAATTTCCTGTAAAATTTAAAAAATGTTGAATGTAACGTTTCTTCTAGAAACTGCCCTTCAAGTGAGAAAATCAAGATTGTGTAAACCGGTTGATAAATATATCTGACGCTAAAATAAATTTTACTGCTAAAAATCTTAAATCATTAAATGACAATCAATATATAAACCATCAGTCAGTAATTAACATTTAAATTAATCAGCCAATCGAAATTTATTACATTATCATATTGATAGAGCGGTTTATCTCATAATTATCGTTGGCGGAAAGTTTTGCCTTGCAAACTATTGCGAATCGTCAGACCGTGCCAATCCGATTGCAACCGAAACATCGTTCCCCGGTGGGCATAATAGCCCAGTCAGGATCCAGGAAGTCGGCAGAGAAAGTACCGAGGAAGGAGGCACTAACTAGATATCCATCGACGTACGTGCTTCATCCTCCACGTGCTCTAATCTTCGACAATCTGTACCCGGTTGTAACCGGTCCCCCTTGCCGTCCGGCGATTCCGTCGTTTCCTCGAGTTTCGATCGACGGAATTGTGGGCCGCTAATGATCACTGATGATCAGTGATTTACCGAGCTGGCGGCCCTTGTAATCGGCGTGCGCGTACTGCCGCGGCAGGCAGAAGCAACCGGAATGGAATCACCGTTACTGCGTGTATTCGCCATGGCTCGCCTGAGTTCCTCTTTTATCATCCAATGTAACTCGCGTTGCATTGATTAAGAACTTTTCATCCTGTCGTGCAACCCTTTTCCCTCGTTATGCTTCGTCTGATCGTGGTCGTAACACCCCGCGAACAATAAGGCAAGTGATTCGTGCGTTTCTTTGTCGACAAAGACGTTTTACGATCTTTAGAATTGTAAACAGCGATTAAATTCGCCACATATTGCGATTAATATACGTTTCGCAAAGGATCAATGTGACTAATGAATTTTGTTGATGGCTGATAGTATATCAATAAACTCAATGAAGAGTCTTTTCCAAATAAGGAAAAGGGAACAGTACCTACGTAAATGCACAATTAATAAATAACTATTAAAGTTAATAAGATAGGAATATATAAAAATAGGAAATCAGATCTGGTATGTAATTACGTGATTTTTGTGCTACTTGAGCAAGGTCGTGAGAAGATGTAATAAATACAATCAGAGTAATAGCGGTTGAAAATTATACCGTTTAATGCGAAATAACTGCAGAATAAGGAGGCGTATCATTTAATGATTCGTACCTTTATACGTTCATATATTCGTTCTGTACCTTTTTGAAATCTACATAAGCTAAAGATATAACAGAAGTAAATAAAAATAAGCCAAGCGAAGATTAAAGCACACATTCTACTCGCAGAGATTTACATTCGCGCGGAAATTAAATGATGGACGAATGTCATTCATCGAGCCAATATTACAGCGAAACAAGGTAATAATTATACATACTCAAGTATATTTAATCTTATTGTAAAAAAAAGTTATATATTTCCTCACGTTTTCCGCCGTCATTTTATATTTCGATTTGTGCGCTGCTATCTTTTTTATGATATGACATCGTTTCGCGCTGTTGACGATCGGTGTTTAAAAAAATGAAAAAATTAATTTCTAGGCTTGGTAGATTGAAATTCAAAGTAGATTAATATTCAATAATGAATGTAGATTGAGCTCATGATAATACATATGTACGATAATTTGATAAAGTTATCGTTTGACAAATTATCGTTAAGTGCTTGAACTTTATTTTTACGTTAATATCTTATACATTTTAACATCTTTATTTGTTTGTATTATAATTATTTATCGGCAGCAACTGAAGATGACTGTTTGAGGTCGAAGCTTTGTGTAATTAATTTCTAACTTTTAATATATCACTAGCACGAAGAACTAGTTTAGTATTAGTCCTCATTTATTACCTTTGAGCTGTGTAATTTACAATAGATAACGCTAATAGATAACGTTGACGCAAAGTGTTACATCCTTATGGGAATTTCCTGTGTTACATCATTATACCGCTTTGCTCGCAATTCGCAAAAAGTCTACAGTGCGTAATCACTGTTCATTTTTTCCCTCCGATCATCCATCGGTACTGTTATCCACAGCACGCATACGCGATAACTCCCTACGAATATTAATTGATTACTGTAATGCATGGCCGTCACGTAGTTACCGTTGTTCGGTTTGTTTGCTTTCGCAGAAGAAAAATTGACGGATTGTTCCATTATTACACGACGCAAGACGTAACTAGTACAACGAGAATGCCTATCTCGTGAAAGAGAAGAAGGCGTGGAAGAAGAAACCGCGGATCTTCTTACACGAATATTTGTGTTCCAGGACCAACCGATCTAACGTTAGTGCCTATGTTATTTGAAACTTAATCGCTTCCGACAACAACTAAAATATTCAAGCGTAATAGGTAGGCAGCGCATTGATTTTTGCCTCGCCGTAGAAAACGGAAAGGATGTTATTGCACGCAGGACTGTCGATCCTACATGTTCGATCTTCGCGGGAGCCCGAACGTAGCCGCGCAGAAGCGTAATTATTCATCTCGGTTCTCTCATCTTAACACTTCGCAGTAATGGCCACAAATTATTGTAATTCCAACGATCGTAAATTGGCGCAATTTACTCTGCTTCTTCTCGGTAGTACAACGAGGTAGCTGTTTGCGAATCCCACGTTGTACCGAAAGAAAATAAAGTGTCATCGAATTGATAGAATTGCCACTCTGTTATCAGCAGCGAAACCGATCATCGATCGCCGGTTTTATCACGATAGAGAAATATAAATTGAAATGGGGGAATCAGACGAGCCGAAGAAACAGGGAGGAATCCTAACTACTTACTCTCCTTAGGATCGAGTCGTTATAATTTTTATCTTGAGAGAACTGCTTAGGACTGAATATAACGTGGCGTTTTATGGCGCGACGGACTCGTTACTCTTGAGAGGATTTAGGCGCGTTAACGGGAATGCAAAAACGAAAGTAAAGTGGCAGTGCGGTAAGCTCGTTGAGTAAAAACCGCGTCGAAGATAATGGAAGAGCGAGTATAATAAGAGAGTGGGTCGCGTGAACCAGGTCACGAGGAGTCAATGAAAAATTCATTTCGGTCCTGCGAATTAAATGATGAATCGACTTAGCGTACGTATGAAAAGCGGAAGCCCATGCGTTGAAGGCATACGAAGAAGAAGAGGTTGAAGGTCGCGAAGTCTTCCTCATCAGTCGGGAGGTCATTATCGGTTATCTTGCGGAAATCTTAATCTTGCAAGCTGAAGGAGGCGCGTCCAAGTGCGCGAAAGACGACGGGGGGTGACCGGTAATACGGCAAGCAGTACGTTGTAAAGGAGAAGGAGGAGGAAGAAGGAGGAAGGAAGAAGAAGAAGCGGAACTCTCCCAGGATCGACGGGAGGACCGGAGGTAGTATGTATAGTACCTTCTCGAGTTTAATAGTAGAAGAACGCAGGAAGAAATAAGAAACGTCGAATAATAAGGCGAAGGATAAAGGGACGCGAGCAGAGACGTGAAGAAGGCGAAGGAAGGAAGGAAGGAAGGGGGTCAGGTTCACGGACCTCGCGCCGAGATCGAGGGATTAGCGAAGTGCGCCACATTTGAAGCTGATAATTACGCCCGATAATATACGCGAGCGTGAATAATCTCGGGCGGGGTAGGTTCGCGATCGGGGCGGACAGAGCGGCGGAAAATAATGTTACGAAGGGCTTTTACCCTGACATATTTTGATTGATTCAGGGTTAGCTTCATCAACGTAGGTTTATTTCAACCTTGGTTTAATTAATCCGTCATCTCTAAAGCTATAAAGAAGCTTGAAAGAAGATGAAGAGAGTAAATTAAAGTACATTTTTGAATTCTCTTGATTTCTTAAAAACTTTTTGTACCGGGAAAAGAAGAGGCAGAGCGCAATCAGAGCATGATCATCTATTAAGTGTCTATAACGCTGAACTTTCTTGCTCGGAGACTTTTTGCGCATTGATGATCGTTTCCATTCCAATAGACGATTTATAGCTTTCTGACAGAACAATGTACACGCGGAAGTGTAAAACTGGATCGCTGTTTTCGAAGATGGTGACCACGCTGAGGAAAAACCACATTGCCGCGGCAAGCTCGGGAAGAAGGGAAGAACAGTGGGTGAAGGAAGATAAAGAAGAGAAGAGGAAGAAGCAGAAGAGTGGTAGCTCGGCGGGGAGTGGCGGCCGGGGAAGGGAAGCTAAGGTCACGGACCTCCTTCGAGATCGGCAGAAGATCAGCCGCGACTCGAGCCTTCGCTACCTTCGCGAGAACGCTTAAACTTGCTAATGGAAAAGACCGCCGTGGCTTCGTAGGGATGTTTAAAAGCGACACGCTGCGCAGTCACGTAATTTACGCGTTAACTGCGTGCGCGGGACGGCCTGACTGACAGACATTGCATAAAGTCCGTCTAGATAAGCGCCTGGAACGGGAACTAGGGTGACGACCGGGGGAGAGTCATTAGAGGGAAGGGAGGGGATGAATATTCGCGACACGTTTTGTGTCAGAGGTGACGGCCTGCGTAAAGGAAAAAAAAAAAAAAAAAATGAAAGTGGCTCTTTCCGCTGTGAATACGGAGAAAAATGCGACGACGTCGCGTCACGTCGCTGGTCGTCGACATCCAGCGAGCGAGTGAGTATGCTGATGAAAACGAGTCGGTGCATATTAAGCGGACAGAACAATTTCGACGAGTCGAGAAGAGAGGAAGTACCCTTCGACCGTCCTCGCGCGGTGGTCGTCTCCGTGCGTGACATGATTGCGTTGCGTGGCTAAAGATGAGATGAGCGCGCGCTCGAGATTCGAGATAATCTCTCTTACCTTCCGAGAAGGTCCGGCCGGGGAGACGTACATGGTCCCGTTAAAATACTCCGGTAATTTCCGTAGCCTTATCGTCGATGTCATTTCGGTTCGTCGCTCGTCACTATGTCGTCGCGGCACAACGACGCACAGGCCCGCTTGGCTCGAGGACTTGATCAACGCCTGTCAGATAGTGCCTGCTAATCCTTCGGAGTGCTGCAATCCGAACGCAGTGAGGCGGACTCCCGACCGGCTGCCGCTGAACATCAATTTGTCTGCCGAGGAAATAAAAGAAAGCACCAGTCTCCCTCTGCACTTCCTGATGTGTGTGCACTCGCCTACAATGTATATTAAACATTCTACCGGTCGTTCAGCGTCTGTCAGCCGACGTGGCGCTTGTTTATCTTTGCCTCGCGAATGAGACGACTCCTGCAGACCGCGCGGAACATGCGTGAAGCCCTCTTCTCTTTCTCTCTGGAGTACGTCCTCGAGCGATCAAATGAGCTGCTAAACAATGTAAAAATTCAGCTCGGGGTTATTTCTCATTGAATCATCACGGACACTAGTTGCATTATTTATCTCCCCATCGTCGTGGTGTTAAACCTATAAGATACGATTATGTAACTTTTTCTTTAGGTCGAAAACGTGTAAAATAAACATTTTTATACTGTTGAAGTTAATGACAAAATTTTTTACGTTATTTTTATTCTAAGGAAAAAGTTACACAATCTGTACTCTGTATTGTATTCCATGTAGACATATTATATACAGAAAACAACTAAGACTATGGTACTCATAAATGGATTCTTCTTTCAAGTCTTAAGTAAGCTAATACTACTCCGTGATTTGCTTGTGATATCTTAAGACTGTACTTAAATATTAGATCCTACTATAAATATCGACCTACTTACATGTGTTATATGTTGAAGTTACACGTGCGCTTATTGAAAAATCAATAAAAGAGAAAAAAAATGAACTTTTAATTTAATTGGCTCGTTACGAGCAAGTCAGTGTCTACCTAAAAGATCTAACAGAAAATTAATGATACCAGCGACGTCCGTAGAGCGTTATTAAAACGTCAAAGCGCGCCATTGTTCATTCTGTCATTCATTATCGGGAATCGCGACATGACGGAAGGCTTGGCCGGGTGGCTGCCAGAGACCGGCTGCATATTCCTCCGGGATGCAGCCGAGGGTCGGATGCATCGCGTGAAACTGCATAGGTCCTCAGTCGCCCTGTCGTGGGGGAAACGTTCGCCACGTTCCCTATAACAGTTGCGCGTTGCGCACGTGACGATGATACCTCACTGTGAATTATTACCCGATGCGCGCCGGGCTCGCTGCGAAGCGCGTGCGTTAGGTGCGGGAAAAATATTGCCGCCTCGCGTATCTTCCGAGATTAATGTTGAATTATACCTGTGATGATAGCCCCGGGATTGTTCCCCGCTTCCTGCTTTGAAAACTCGCGAGGACACAATCTTCGATGGCATTACAGATTGTTAGGGGTATCCCCGATATTTGTTTTGAAAAAAAAAAAATCTTAAACAAGAGTAGAGTAACGCTCGTCAATTTGCGTAGCAATAATAATGTAATTGAAACAACCATGAGTCTATTTATGATTTGACCTCTCATTGTGACTTTATTTTAAGTTTATTTAGTAAGTAAGACTGCAGTGACGCAGTGTGTAATATTATTATTCATTAATTATAATTACGCTCTTATTATTTAAATTGTTGAAGACTCTGTGAGTGAAAATGTATTATGTATACTGTCTTATTAGATTACTAACGTATTTTTTTAATTATTTTAACATTTAAGAAAAAGTCTTTTTTAAATTAACAAAGAACTTGTATTTTAATGTGGAAATACGAGAAATACACTTGATATACAGCTGCAGTAGGCTTGATTTATTTTATAAAAATTACAGATACTTTCTATACTATATCTTTCATTGAACTTTCTTCATTATTAGAACGCGTTCCTTTCGATATGTGGCTTGACGTCATTCTGTAACGGTGAAAGTATCTATCATGATATTCTATGAATAAACAGAGTCTAATCCAGTAGGATATACATCACCGCGTATTTCCCGAGCGCATCGCTGCGCTCTTCACTTTTCAAGGTCGGACGTTTACGACTTTATGGGGCAATTATCGTAGTATACAGCAATTTAGTTTGCGGATACGGCTAACTTCTGCTCATCCTTCCATGAAGCAAAATCGTAAATCGTCTTGAAAATTCTTCTCTCTTATCGAGATATATTTTTCAGTATCGATTCGAGAGGGATTAATATTAAGTGACTCAATTACTAATGTACAGGATTGTAAAATGTAAGAAAGGTTGTACCCCCCTTTTAAGTTTTGTACAGCTTTCATGTCTAGAAATGACTAGTTGAATTGTATTTATATTTTAGCAATTAGCTTATCTTTTTCTTCATTTTATTTTTATTTTTGCAATCAAAATTTTTATATAATTTTTTCTATTTTTTCACGGCAAAAATTATAGAGACTTTCTATATTATATATTTCGTTGAATATCTTTGGGAATAAACATTTTAAGTTGTATGTATCTTTTGCAATTCTGCTGCCACGTCTCTTATAGAATATATATGTTCACATTTCAGTGCAAAGCAAAGTAAGATGTACCAAGCAATTGATGGAGGTGGATATAGTAAGGAGTAGTCCGCAGGCGAAGATATATCTCCAACAATTCAAGCATTTTCCGGGTGAATATATTTAAACAACATTTTACGTTAGACGCTGCACATAAATCATAATTATGACTTACATCGAATTTCTACTTTTGCAGACGAGGCTTGTAAGCCGCAGTTTCACGATGGCGTAGCGACGTTTAAATTATCCCTGCTGGAACAGGACATGTTACGGTGTGGCATCACAAGAGTCGTCAACAAAGTCACGGTAATAATTTTATT
Organism: Cyphomyrmex costatus; assembly: GCF_001594065.2. Classification (NCBI taxonomy): domain Eukaryota; kingdom Metazoa; phylum Arthropoda; class Insecta; order Hymenoptera; family Formicidae; genus Cyphomyrmex; species Cyphomyrmex costatus. The sequence goes on along the minus strand of NW_017278534.1, from coordinate 1,539,831 downwards.
TTGTAAAACTCCGATCTCGAACTATATTATGCGCATTAACGTACATTTATTTCGTTTTAACATTAAAATTGACGAAAATCTGTAAGACCCATTTGATTTATGTTGATTGAAGCTAATTAATTTTAAGGAACTAAGAGGCTGAAACTAAATTCATTCATATAAAAAAGAATAAACACTAACAAGTATCTCTTAACAAGAACAATCCAGATTTATAGATGTTACATAAAAAAAAATTGTGAATTGTTTAATAAATTAGAAATTTATAATTGAGTGAGTATCCTATAGAGACCCTCCGTCATCTCCAGAGGGTTAACGTTGCGCAGAAATTCTTGCGTTTATATAATATGGGATATAGCGTTGTATTGAGATTATAAATTTTGATGACACAGGGTCAAAAGATGTACTATCATCGAGTCATAGTAGAGGAGCCTGCGGATTCCAGCAAGCACACGTTCACGGTGAAATGCGTAATCACCGAAGTTGTCGTGGAGCCAGAAATCGCCGTCGTGGCCAATCACACGGCGGTACGACGGAGTGTTCTTCCGGCGGGCTTTCAGGAACCTGAGTAAGTCATCAATCATTCGACATTAAAGCGTTTGATATTATGACACGAAGTATCCGGCATTCGTCATGATGCGAGCGCAATCGCGCTCGCTTTGTTGTTGCGATAAATATGCGTAATTCATCGCGGCACAAGTAATAACACGCAATAAAGTCGGAGATTGTGTGCGTAACGTAAATAAAAGAAATCGCAAGGAGGCGCATCCTGCTAATGAGCGTGATATTTATCAAATCTATTAGATTGACTTAGCAGTCCCAAGGGATTCTCGGATCTTTTCATTTCTCGCCAGTCATTCGACGGTGTTAATCGCGTCGTACCGCAGCGATAGACAAGACTCTCTCACATTTCCCTCGTACGAAATGATCCCTCGACATGGGCAAACGAGTGAGTTTAATTACCCGGAAGTCGCGCCTCTCGCGCGTGAGTGTGTGAGAGAAAAATTCCTCTCCGTACGGAAGTCTGACCTGCCGTCATTTTGGCGAACGCGACAATCGCATCTTGTCGGGTCAAAGAGTTTACAGTTCTATCGTTGTACAGAAAGCGCTATTACCTATATTGACTAGCCACGGTTTATTACAGATTGCTCAGGACAAGAACATTCATCGTCATGTATAGATCGCTTAAGTATCTGTTGCTTTCTAATCGATTTTTTTTTGTTACTAGAGATAACCGTGTTTTAATAAATGCAAGGAGGGAATAGTTTGTTAAGTGATACACGCCTCCTTCCGTTTTATCTCCGACAAAAAATTCTGGAAAACTTTCATATCGTTATTTTATATCTCGATGATGATGCATATAATAAATAATTTCAAGATCACTGAGTATAATGAAGTGCAATTACGTCGTATTTTGCGCCACCCAAATGGAGTATAAACGTTATCGTTTCCCGCGTCATCATAAGTGTAGATCTCGTTTACGCCGTTAGTTTCGTAAAACGGGTATTAACTACGAGACTATCATATCTTATTAAATTTACTATCAGGCGATCTTCTGCGGGACATGTCGAAAAAACAATTCTTTTTAAATCGGCGAATAGGCGTGTCGGCGACTTATCGGCGAAAAAATAAAACCGATCTGCATAATCCTATAAAACAGACGGCGATGAAGCTTTATCGAGGACGGTGAAATTGTGTGGAAAATTCGATGATTACAAAACGATTGACCGATCCACATTCGAGCGAATAAATCGTCCCACCTGACCTGAATATACATGCAGAAAGGCAGTTAGACCACTGCGGGAGTTATCATCGGGAGTTCGTAATTTGTAAGCGAGTCGAGGATGCAGCCGTCTGATTTATTTGCACAACGGGTCGAACGCATGTTGCAGCTGCTGGAAAACCAGTAATATATTTCAATCCGCGAAGCCTATAATCGGCATTCCCGTTTTTTCATTCTTTCACCTCGAAAATCGCTTGACGGGTCACTCACATCCAGCTCGTGCCGTGCTATTTCACCTGATCTACGTTTTACTCGGGGAAACGTGCGGTTCGACGTGAGTACGCAGAAATAGACGAGGAATGACCGGCGATTGAGATACAGGGAAAATTGCATCGAGCACGGCAAAAGAGAGACGTTGCGATTTATGGCTCCGCATAGGAAGATGGAAGGCATAGGGAGGATGGAAGGAATAAACGTTGATTATGGAAATGAGCTTCCGCGGCGTGATTAAATAACAAATTCTTCCCTCTCAGCCTTAGATTCAAGAGTGAATTCTAGAATTACCATTTGAGTAGATGCCAAAGGAATTTGAAGCTGAATGCGCTAAATAGCCACAACGCAAGTGACGGCCTCTCGCACAACATCTTTTTCCAAAGGGGAGATCGACATTAAGTAGGTACTTATTAAGCTCGCCGAGGAATTTAATAGCGGAACATTTCTGTATATATGTAGTTGAGACACGCGGTGACATTACGAGAGTCGATTTTATGCGACATAGCATCCGTGTCCATTGCCCAACGGTTCCTTTATACAGATGGTGGAAAAGCCACGACATGAGCGCTTAAGCGATTTTAGCACATTGGCCAAAGTGTCGGAGAGAGAGGAGAAGCCTGTCGCGGTAAATCTCTTGCCTTCTCCCGAACAAAAGTTACTTCGCCGGTCGACATTCTTCGAGTACCCTCCGGGGACGTGCTCTCGAGAAAACATAGCGAGGCATTTTTATCGCGACTGCAGCCGAGATTCTAATTCACTGGGCCATGACTCCCCTGGAGTCTCCTTTTATCCAAAAATATTTATACCAAAATGTTATATAATATTTTTAATGTTTCCGTTATGCTTAATCACAATTTTAATATTTTAAAAATACTTTCTAATTTAAGAAATTCTTAATTAAAAAAAAAAACAAAGATTCTATTATATATTATTCTTTTTTTATAATAATACAATTTGTTATGAATAAAACGTTTCATAAATTATACATTTAAATGATACTTTCAATGTAATAATTTAAATAATTTAATATTGTAGGTTTTAATATTTAATGTTTAAAAAATTTTGCTTACGGCTCGCCTTCTTAACACAAATTTCTGGATCAATATATTAATCAATATCCGTCAATATATTAATTTATTACTTCGGCGAATCGGATCGGAAATTAGGTATTCGAAATTTCTATTGCTAAGTTATTATATAAGTAGCGTAACATTATGTTATGGGACAATCTCGAGTCTGAGTTATGCGATCTAAATCTCCAGTATTTCTGTCGATAGAACTGCACGACTTTTTCTTTTTGTGTTCTGAGATAATTCTAGTTATTAATTTATAAAGGATAATTACTATTCCTGTTGACAGAACTGCATGACGAAACATGCACTTTAGCATTGTGCTTATCTCTTTGTGCTTCGAAATAAATCTAATTAATTTATAATTATATTATTCGATAAGTATAATTATTAGTTCTGCTCTCCTCTGAAGAAAATTTAAGCGGACAGTTAAGTGCAAGGAATTCTAAGAATTCCTCGATAATGACACGACGACTCGAACGAATACTCGAATGAATTTCTCTCTGAACATGTCTGATACATCGCGTGTCTCTTTCAGAAAATAACTCATGTAATTAAGCAGTTTTTACGTTGTAAAGTGTAGTAGGCAAAAGGTCGTCACGCGTCGAAAAGCAGTTTAACAAAGCTTGCTCTGTGTTGAAGATGAAAAAAGAAGACGATTTACAAGAAGGAAATTGTGTAAAATAACACGAGTCACAGTCATAGTAATGACTAATGGTTCCCGATGTACCTGTCCTGATACCTTGTTATCGAACTGCGCGCTCGTCCGTGTGTGGGCACACCTTTTATTTTAAAGGGATCGGGCAGATCTATCACGTTCCTCTTTGCCGTGTTCGGATTCTTCGCTGCATGGTAATTTCACGGTCTGCCCATTCTGGTAAACATTTGTCTTCATTACTTCGTCTGTCACCGCACGTGATTTGGACGATGTATGTACGCCGCCCGCCTACCATAATGCCATAACGTTACGGAAGCGACAGATGAGCCTGCACGAACTGGAGCACGTATGCGGAAAATACGCACGAGCATGCACGAATGAGTTGCCTTTTTTTTTTCTCTCGTCAAAGTAGATCGTACCCGGGTCGCACATAATCTTACGCGATTTTGCATAAAACCATAAAGTGGGTCGAATCTTCCCATGGAGATAACTGCGATGGCATCGTAGGTCATCGTGATGTGCTTTGGCGTGTACAAACTGCCGCTGGTTTGGAATTGCATATTTGGATACGCAACATTGATCACCGTGCCGGCCAGGTGCTCGCCCTCATGACTCCATTTTGGAAAGTAGGCGATTGTGATCTAACAGATTTTTTTCGATTCTGTCCGTTCGTCATGCAGTTCGTTGTGGATTCGACATGTGACAATCTATAATACATCGCAAGTTTAAGTGTGTAACTTTAATATATATATGTGTGTGATTAATTTTCTGTGTAAAATTAACACACTATACTGCATACAAAAATGAATTTACACGTTTAAACATGTAATAGTAATTTAAATTAGTATAAAAAAGAAATTTAAATTATTATAAAAAAGAGAAGCTCACAAAATGTTTCTAGAAATATATTATTTGAAATCACACTTAAAAGAGCTTATTATAAATATTGTTTTTAATTAGCACTTATTTTTATTTAGTTTATAATTCCTAAGAAATCTTTGGATTTTAAATGAATTTATTTATGTGTTTTAGAGTGATAGATATACGTGAGGAAATTTCGGGATCGGCACCAGTTCCTATCCTCGGTGTCGGAGTAAGGCAGGGTGGAGTTTTGGTAACCGGAGAGCTCAATGTCAGTCCTGGTACGCCGTTGCAGATGGAAATATTTTTGGACAACGACTCAGCGCCGATCTACGGTCTGCTGGTAACTTACATGTTGGTCACCGATACCAAAACACAGGAGGAAACGATCATTATTAATGGGTAATTGATCAATATGCTGTCGCAACTAAAAACATATCATATAAAACAAAGAATCCTATTTTCAGTCAGATTGTAATAATATTCGTATGCAAATTTTTGGAAACACGAACTGAAACTAAAATATTAATTAATATCCCAAATTAAATTTATCATCAATTTAATAAAGAAAATTAATGTTTTTTTACAGTTTTTTTAAAAATAATTATTACCATCATTATTAATCAATTTATTATAATTTGAGATATTAATATTTATAAACTACTGTTTAAGATTGCGTTCCAAGTCTGAATCAGCGCGTAGTTTATAAAACTGAAAAATATATTTACAAAAATTTGTATACAAATATTATTAAGCACCAATATTCATTTTGACCGAAAATAAGATTCTTTCTCGTATTTAATTATTATTGTCAGTCTAATTTCTATTTATGATTAAAAAAAAATATTGTTTTAAATATAATAAAATATATACGTATAATTTACGCGCAGGTGCTCCGTTGATCCTTACTTGTTCGAAAATTTCAACACTGTGGACGGTGACTTCCTGACGGCGAAATTCCGAGCCTTCAAGTTCCCAGAAAGTACTTACGTTCAGTTCCGTGGTACTGTTAACGTCTGCTTGGATAAGTGTCCAGGGGTAGGGTTTCATTTTTTCGTAATACACAATTATTAAACAACGAGTTTATTAAAATATATGTTTGTTTCAGATTGAATGCAGCAACGGTCAAGTTGGTTTCGGCAGAAAAAGGCGAGCCATTGAGATGTCCAGTACCGACAAGAATAAATTATTCGAAGTAACCATGTCGACGTTCATCAAGGTCGATTCTGTGGATGACATTATGATTGATCCAGGTATATTTTTATCTCGTAAAGTAAATAAACATTTGAATAATTACCATGTATGTATCATGTTTATGGCTCCTGTTGCGATGTGTATATACATTTTGTACTATGTTGTCAGTATTTTCGGGATTCATCAGAAAGGGAAAAAACAGAACACACACGAAAGAGAGGGCAGTGATCGCTGAGGAAGTCAGGGAGCAGTCCGACCCGACGACAATCAGAACGCATGAAAGAGCGTTCCTCGCGGAGGAAATAAAGGAACAGTTTAAATATAAAGTCACCGAAGTGGTACTCAATGGTTCCTCGTGTAGTACACTAAGCTTATCTCTTCTTTTGGTTCTTCTTTGCTTTTACAAACTCCTGTAGAGAATGAGATTTATGTTTCCTGACAAATGATTGCTAACTGTAAATAAAACGCAGTCTGCGATATGTTAAAAACGTGAAGAAAAAAATAAGAAGTGCCGCTTTTGGAAATAATAGTTAACTTGCTCATTAATAAGCGAGAGATTTCGATCATAACCGCAGATCACTATAATTATATAGTGATCATAGGCTGTATATAATCAAAATATGTCTATATGTGTCTAGAGGAGCATTTAATGAAATTTTGATTTGAAATGTTAATGTTTCAAGCGCAATAATTTTCTCAAGAAGAAACTTGTGTCTTCAATGTAAAAAATTGCCGTCCGTATTAAAATATATCTATATCTTTATGCGTGATACTAAAGTATATTTAACGAGAATCAAATGTCAACTAGGCAATGAAATCGATAAGATAAAATTATATCGAATTTAAAATTCAAAGAAATCTTAAAAAAGTGCATTAATAGCGCTAACATAATAAACACAGTAACGTATGATTTCTCCGCTCTGCGACCGCCGAATTTTCAATCACGACGTATCAATTTTTAGTTTTATTATACTATTATTTTTTAATTATACGTATATCATAAGTAATTGCTGTAATCTCTTGAATGAGTAACTGCCAAAAGAAAATTGGCCTTTGCGAGCGGAGAAAAACGAAGACCTAGTCGTGCGACGAGGTGTAATATTAAAATGTGACTTAATTAATTACTAAGTAATTATTAATTGCGTATTTGTAATCTCAGTGTAATTATTACGTTAAATAAATAAATTAATCGATAGCAGATATGATACAATGATTATCTTTTAGTCATAATTAAATTATCTTAATACACTCAGTACAATAAACATTTTAATTCTTTCTTCCTCTTTGAAGAATTTCAGTCAATTTTAATTAAATCAAAATATAATGTATATTTTGTGTTACTAAAAATAATAACAAATTTCAGGTAATAAGAAGGAATGCATTGAAGGAATTATAAGATTATAAACAAGCATTATAAATCAACAGCATTATAAAATATAATAAAAAACATATATTTGGAATGTATAACAATGGTTTAACAGAAAAATATTTCTTTTACAAAATATAATTTTGGCTTATATGTATATCTATACAATATATGTATATGAGATATAAATTGATAAAAAATTTAACAATAATGTGTAGTACTTTCAAGCTATACTTTCATACATTGTTGTACTTATACTACATTTGAAACATTTCGAATTTATTTTCAACGATAAAAAAATATTTTTTTAATAAAATATGACTATTGGCTTATATATACAAATATAAAGAGATATATAAAATTTGATAGTAATATGGAGTACTTTCAAGGTATACTTTCATACGTTTCTCTGTACTTATATTACATTCGAAAAATTCCAAATTTAGTGTCATGTATAGGCGCGTTCAGACTCGCTGACAAACTCAAACCAAGCACGACTCGTGTGTCCACAGGATCAATCACACCATCATCCCATAGTCTAAAAAATATCAGAATATTATAAATAAAATAAATATTTTCTGTACATAACAATAATTTACCTAGCACTAGAATAATAAGGACTGCCTTCCTTTTCGAACTGTTCTATAATCGGATTCTTGAGATTCTCTTCCTCTTCTTGAGTCCACTGCAAAATTGATATTTATTCATATATGTCTACATGTTAAAAAAACAGCAATTAACAAGTCACACCTGTTTGCCTTCTCTCGCACGTTGATCTTTCGTGATTTGTGCTAATACGCTCGCTGCTTGTTCTCCTCCCATTACAGATATTTTAGCGTTTGGCCAGCAATAAAGAAAACGTGGAGAATAAGCTCGACCACACATTCCTATTCAAACTTATATTATCATAAATTCTCTTTCTTTCTCTTTAGAAAAAAAAAATTAAAATAGCTAAAGCAAGAAAAATTACCGTAGTTCCCAGCTCCATAAGATCCTCCGATTATTACAGTAATCTTCGGTACCTGCGCGCATGCTACTGCTGTTACCATTTTAGCGCCGTTTTTGGCGATACCTCCCAATTCTGCGTCTCTACCCACCATGAATCCTGAACGTATTTATAAATTTGTATATTTATGTTTTATTTTCTTAACGCGCGAATTTTAAAAAAGTTAGTACATAAATAGCATTCACGTAATTATATTTACCGGTAATATTTTGCAGGAAAATGAGAGGGATTTTTCTTTGAGCACAAAGCTGTACAAAATGAGCTCCCTTCAGAGCACTTTCTGAAAATAATACACCATTGTTTGCGACTATGCCGACAGGATAGCCGTAAATCTTGGCAAATCCAGTGACTAATGTTTCGCCGTATTGTGCTTTAAATTCATGAAATTTCGAACCATCAACAATCCTCGCGATGACTTCTTTTACATCATAAGGACGTTTTAGATTCGTTCCGACGATGCCATAGATGTCGTCAATGGCATGCACGGGTAGTTCAATGTTTTTATTGATTTTTACATCCATAGGCGGTTGCAAATTTAAATCTCTAACAATTTGACGCGCAAGATATAAAGCATGCGTGTCATCTATCGCGTAATGATCGGTTACGCCAGATTGTCTAAAATTTTATAACTGAGCATTTATGTGAACAGTCCATATATATGTAGTTTATGATGTTTAAAATAATTACCGACAATGAAGCGCAGCTCCACCTAAATCTTCCGCTGAAACTTCTTCACCAGTTGAAGCTTTTACCAAAGGTGGGCCAGCTAAAAATATTGTACCTTGATTGCCAACAATAATATTTTCATCAGCCATAGCAGGAACGTATGCACCTCCTAAAACATATCAACATTCTCTAAAAATTTTTGGAGTCAATCTTTGGAAAATAAAATTTCATTCTTAAAGATTGAAAATTAAGCCATTCTTTTTCAAGACTGGCTCAATTTTTTACACTTTTTAAGATGATTCCACTCTAACAAATTTAACAAAATAATGACAAACCTGCTGTACAACTTCCTAAAACCACTGCAATTTGAGCTATTCCTTTAGCACTCATGTTGGCTTGATTATAGAAGGTTCTACCAAAATGCATTTTATCAGGAAATACATCATCCTGTCTAGGCAGATTGGCTCCTCCACTATCAACCAAATAAATGCAAGGCAATCTATTTTCTTCTGCAATTTCTTGAGCTCGTAACTGCTTCTTGACCGTTATAGGGTAATATGTACCAGCCTTTACAGTAGGATCATTTGCAATTATTATACATTCAGTGCTAAAAAATATTTAAAGTACTGAGCTTTCAAAAAAGTCAAAATTTATTTTGTTATCCATGACATACCCTTCTATTCTTCCAATGCCAGTAATAATTCCACCTGCTGGTACCTCCTCTCCACCATATAGCTTGTAACCTGCTAATTGTGATAATTCTAAGAAAGGTGAATTTTTATCTAAAAGTGTATTTATCCGTTCTCGAGGTAAAAGTTTTCCTTTGCTTAGATGTCTGTCTCTGGCTTTCGGTCCACCACCTTCAACTATTTTCTCCACAGTGTTCTTCAATTCATCAATAAGATTTTTCATTTGCATGTAATTTTCCTGTAACATTAAAAATAATTTTACACACATAATATATTTAAAAACACATAATTCATTTGTATTACAAAATTTACATAATTAGATTTATATAATTAAAAAAAAAGCTGGAAACAATGTTATTCATAACATCAAACATTAATTTTTATAATTTTCATAAATTATAATATTATTGCATTTTTTAAACAGAAGTCTAACAACTCTACAGTTACAAAAATAATAAAATTTACAACTGTACTTCCTAACCTGATATACCGGTGAACTGGTATCTGGAGTAGTGCCGACGACGGATGCTTCCTCATGATAAAATCTTACGCCGAAGGGTCGAAAATACCTCAATAAATAACGACTTCTCTGTAACATGTTCATAAATATTTCTACCCCGCCAAGAGGAAAATGACAGTCGCGACAACAATTGGCACGTTAGTGTTGTAAGTTATTATTGTAATGTGTCAGTCTCAAAGATATCAAACTTGAGAGCCTCTGACGCACATGGAAAATCAGTAACGTCTTCTTGGTCTTCTTATCACGTCTATCACGATGACTCGACCGCTTGCACACACATGGCTGTGATATGCATGTCAGTGCGTATACGATTACGTTGTATACGTGCACATAACATAGTGGTATTTTATTTATTTGACTGTTGACATTATTTGATGCACAATAAGTCAATTAAATTTCTTACACTGTCTTGCACTATTTATATTTTCTCTTTTTCTCTTCAGTATATGGAGAGAAAAAGAGGAAAGAGAGAGAAGATAAATGGTGCAAGAGAAGTTCAGCTGAAAAGAACAGATCTATAATCAAATCATCGCTGCCTCCAACTCTGATTAATGACTGTTATATACACACACAGTAATTTTATATTCAATTTAATTTACTCTTTATCCTTTTCTAATTGTTAGAAATAGATAAAAGGTAAATTAAATTAATCTACATTGGTAAAAATAGATATGTATTAACCAATTTTAATTTGGCATCTTTGTTAGATGGCAGCAGCTACAAAAGACGCTGTTTGGCGCTACTGATGCACAGCTGATATACGCACTATACTTATATGCGGTAATTATAGTATCTGTATATATGTTTCATTGTGTTTCATGTGTTGTTCAATCGAAAATTGTAGGCGTATTATAGAACGTAGATTAGATATTTTTCTGAGTCAGAGAAATATATTTTAAATCTCATTTCAATTAATCAGTTATTTTCTTCGTCATTATTGGTATACAGACTACTGTTACGCGGTGAAAATGCCTAATCTAACCAATTTATCCCATTTTCCTTTAAAGGTATGTATCAAGTGTCAACTACGTTCTCTTCTGTTTCAGTGTGTACGTTTTCAATGTTGTCATCGATATTTACGACGTAATATTGTATTTTTTTGTAAATATGTACACAAATTGACATTTGCTTCTGTATTTGAATTCATAGTTTATCTTTATTCTTTGATTAAATTTATAAATTTATAAATTTATAAATATATAAATGTTGCAAAATGATTAATAAAAACATCACAGTATCATATCACAGTTTATCATTATATTTTTCAGATTATATTTGCCCTTCACTTGATATTTATATCATGGTAAGGACAAGCTTGGATTCTTTAATGAAGTGGAAAGATTTTATGTATCTATAAAAACTTGTATCTTTATAATATGTACCAAATGTAAAATACATTACAGGGGTATACAGGGGAGTTGGTGTCCGAAATCTGTACTGTTCTATAACTTGCTATTCTTTGTTTGCATATTTTGGGCTGTTCATAGTGTCGAATCTGACGAACCACTGCAATTTGTAAGTTATTAAAAGAAGAGAAAACTTAGTTACTTTTATTTGGAATTAGTTTTAATTATATATATATATATATTTATGTATTTTACAGGCGTTTTTCATAAATATAATTTCTATATTTCTTGATGTTATAACATTAGCTCTCTATTATCCAAGTCTGTACTCAGGTGAGTATATTGACTAGATTGAATACATGGTACATATATGTTGCAGTTATTAACAAAGAAAGAAGGAAGATAAGATATTAAAAATTGTTAATTGATCAAAAGATTTGTGTTTGATTTCATTAATTTGCAGATGGATCTGAAAAGTTTAGCGCAGCCCTTATGGTTATAAACTTAATCGCTCGTCCTATCTCGAGTATATATCTGTTGCGAGTAGGTCAAGGGAGAAATGGCAATTTAGCCACAGTATTTGCACCAAGTCCTGCCATGGGTCAGTAAATCACTGGCTACGTGTCTACGCTTTTGTAGTGCGTCAGTGCTTCGTCAAGATCTGATTTTAAGTATGTGCACGTATGCTTTATTGCAAATTGCAGTTATTCTATGCATTATTAATAATACATGATTTTTAGTTACTTAGGTATCTCTGTACTCAGTTATGACACTCCTATTAGACTGCTTTTTGCTTTAATTTATGTTGCATGAAAGTATAATGTGCTACAACAGATCTTCTTAATGATTGTAAATAAAATTAGATTACGTTATATTTATATTAACTATGTTATATTGTTTAAATTCTTTATAGGCTACGGCAGACAAGAGTACGAGGAGATTTCTCATCCCGTCCCGCAAAACTCCGATTTTGAGGGAGTTTAAGATTGAATAGAATTTATTTGGAAACATTTATTCTGCTTTTAATTCTGCTGGTCTGTTTAAATTAATTACTCTACGATCGTATAATTTGAGTCAATATGATTAACAAGTTCTAAAAAATAAAAAATATTTACAGAAAAAAAGATATTACATTTTTTATTTAAAATTATTTAAATTAATAAGAAAATTAATTACATTTTAAGTAAAATCAATCTGAATAGACCAACAGAGTATATGTCCATATGATATATACATATTTGTGACATAATATATTTTAGATTATTAATTTTGCAAGATTATTTATTAATGCTATATTAGCATTAATGAGTAAATGTTTAAATATATAAGTTGCTTTACATAATGTTTTGTTAAAAGTTTTTTTAAAATCAAAGAATATATATTTTATATAATTATATTTATATATAATTAAAATTTATATATAATTATGTTTAAATATATTTAACGATATTTTTTTAACGATATTTTATCTAATTATACAATAATAACGTAGCAATGTTACACAGAGGCATAAGTTACTTTAATTAACTAATCATATTTGTGAATTATATTATTTTTATTGTCTATTTAAAGTTAATGTCGAATACAACGTTTTAATAAATCTTATATATCATAGATGTATATTTCTACACAGATCGTTGTATGTACCTAATATTTTTAACACATTCAGAATCTTTATTCTGTATAACTATTTCTACTATTGACTTGTGAATAAAAATTTTAATGCAAGCATCGTCATCGAGAGAAAATTGCCCCAAATGGTTGCGATCCAGCAAATCTCCTTTCATATCTTAATGATTTAATTTCTCTAAATTTCTTTTTATACTTGTTATTTCTAAAAATAAAGAACCATAATGTATAATTTTTACAAAATTTTAATGTATGTATATTTCTATCTTTGCAATATATGTGAAATTGAAAGTATTATAAAGTTATTTGAAATGGATTTCGATTAGAATTATTCAATTATTTTCTAGATTTCTATTGTATTTTCTAAAAGAAACTAGATGACACTCTCTTCAATCGGAATTCATTTCGATTTGCTTCACGATAGCTGACGATAGCTAGGTGCCCAGTTGCGATTATTGCATTTCGAAGACACGGCGCGCGAAACTCGACGCTGCCCGGCCAGAGACGCGCGATGGCGCCACTGTCGCGGGTATAAGAGCCGCATCCGTGAAGCGGCACAGTTCAGTAGTGTGGGTGATCGTAGCGGGAGGAGTGTGGCTCCGCGCGCGGCCACACCGCGAAACCGTGCCCACTTACCTCGATCACAGAACGTCCACTCGTTTTCACGTCCCGTGTGAAAACATGGCGGCCAGCGACGACGAGCCGATGCATCTCTACGAGGTCTTTCAGAACTGTTTCAACAAGATCGCCAATAAGCCTGGTGAGTGTGAGTCGTCGGTAGTGTCCGTGTCTTTCCTCGCGCACGGGGATACCTTGCTCCGTATGTGGCCCCTGTGGAGGATAAAGCGACGGACGTCTCTCTCCCTCTATCTCCTCCTCCGGTGTGTCTAGTGTCTTTAGCCGGTGCGTCGTGCGTATCTAAGAGCCCGTCGGCGTCTCAGCCGGCGGTCGATCGAGCCCGCGTCGCCCGCGATCGCACCGAGGATCGGCGCGTCGGGCGATCGTGTCGTTGACGGCCGCCAGGGCCTTACCTTGCTCTGTGTTTTGGTTCGCTTGTCAGTGCCCTGGACAGTGCTGCCCCGTCGACGGCAACTAGCGACGAGCGCAACGGCTCTCTGCCTCGTGTTCCCCGCATCCTGGTTACTCTCTTCCGATTATCTCTCCGTCGGCTCCGTGAATTTCTCGCCCTCGCGTGCATCACGGCATCGCGCCGGGATGCGAATAACATAACCTAGAACGCGTTAAAGAGACGTCCGTCGCCATTCGCTGTCATGTGCAACAGTGTAAGCGATGGAGCGATATGTTTGTGTGTGTGTATGAATGTGTGGAGCAGTGTGGAGCATGCTCGTATGAATGCGAGGGTGAGCTCCGATAGGGAGGCTGCCGGGAAAGAGATGATCCCCGTCGCGATGCTTCGTTCCGCTCCCGTCGATCTCTCGTATTATCGCAGTTTCGTACCCACGTGCCACATACCGGGACGTTGCGGAACGTCACCGCGATCGTACGAATCGTTAGTGGTTAATCGCTCGGATGTAATGCGAGAGTCCATAAATCGAATCCTTTTTCCTTCTTTCTCGAACCTCTTTTCTCTCTTCCTTTCTCTTCTCTCTCTCTCTCTCTCTCTCTCTCTCTCTCTCTCTCTCTCTCTCTCTCTCTTTCTTTCTCTCTTTCTCTCGCTTCCTCAGCAGTCAGCCTCCGCGAACGCCGTTTTTCTTTTATTTCTCGCTTCATACACCTGCCAGAGAAGCAGCCACGAAGCGATGCGCCGTTGCGTGCCGCAGAATCGTGCGTTACCTCTCGAAAGCGGTTCTCATCCTTTGTGGATCTTTTGATTGTCATCACATGTGTCAATTTCTAGCCCCCGCTAGTTTTTCAATGTTTCATATTTGGCAGATTGTTTGCGATAACTTTTATTTGTTTATCAATAAAATGAGCTTGACAAAAAAGATATAATGTTCATCATATTACATTTACTAATATAGTTTGATTTAATAATCTTAATCTCGCTTCTCAACTAATTCTTTTTTTTTTATTTCTAATGCCCGTTTCTACCAATATAGATTAATTGTGATCTTGGTTTAATTTTTTATCGCTTTCTAGTTTCAAGAATTATAAAAGGATAAAGAGGTAAATTAAACTGAGATTAAAGTTGATCTATATTGGTAGAAACGGGCACAAGAGACACAAATAATTTATAAGATCATTTCTTTTAGGAACAAAGCTATAGAATATATTGATACAATCTTTTATAATTACGATATAATAATTCTCCGCAACTGAGATATCTAAATGTGCATTATCGATATTTTGATTGCGAATTTTGATAATTATATTTAAATGTATAAAACAATAAAATAAGTAAAATACGATGCTTATAACAGGTATTCCAGAATTTTTTCAGATTTTTATATCATTCGTAATAAAAAAATTTGCTCTGTTACTGCTGACGGAAGAGTTAATATTCATGTTGCCGGCGGTGGGTTAAATGTTGTAATTAAAATTATTGAAAAATGTAATGTTTCCACCTTGCTCCACTTTGTATATTAAGCCTGTAGTTGTATTTTACAAACTGTTTTTCGAACGATTGTATATATATTACACTGAGAGAAAATTGTTTGGTATTTGTAACTATAATTACATATATTATTATAATTATAATTATTACTGTTATAATATTTAAAATTAATAATTATACATACTATATTATTGATAGAACTGTTTACATAGTTATTATTAATGTATTACTTACAGTATTAATAATTGTAATTACAGTAACGAATATCAAAAATTTTTCTCTCAGTGCACTTACAAGAGCACTTATTATAATATTTGTTCTTTAGACGATGTTGAATTATTCTCATGGTATTACAATGCTTTTTGAAACCACGAGATTCCCACGTTAATTATCATTTCTAGATGTGCACAAAGCAATTATGAAATTGCAATTCAGAGGAGGGTGCGAGATGCGTTGCGCGGCAATTCACGGCATAGTTGGTTAACTAAATCTCAAACGTTTGTTTGGTTTGAGACGCTGTTTGGAAGATGACGGATGCTGTAGGCTCTCTTGTACGCTAAGTTCGGCGCAGCCGAGCGGCTCGGAAAGACCGCAAAAACTACGTTTTAGACGTCTCGTCCGAGGCGTTCCCATATTCCTTTGAAACGCTGCGGGAGCTCTGCGCCAGCTATTCGGTTAAATATAATTTATATCGCGTGGCATTGCGTATGCCGTGAAACTTCCTAGGACGACAAACAAGACGGCAGGAATGAGCAACGTCGAGTCCGCGAGCCTTTACACAGTGGTTACAAAACAATGTTCTGCATAACTTCAGGCACTCGCACGGAAAGAACGGATTAGCTGAAGTATTTAAAAATTTAGCTGGATACAGATTTGAATATAATTGTGTTGAACCATCAAAATAATTATGTAGGTTCCTATAGTTGATTGCTAAAGTTCCAAAATGTTTTGTACCCTCATTCATCATGCTTGAATTTCTATTTTGATAGAATAAATTAAATATTTTATAAATAAAATTATTTTCAGATATCTACCTAAATTTTGAGATACTTTAGAATCATTATACTAAGATTTAGTACATTTTTTTAGTGTGCAAACACTGAGGAAAATGTCTGATTAGATTAATTAGAATTTTGGTTGAAAAAGAATTAGAATCAGAATTTTCTGGTTAAATCTACTAGAAATCTGTTTGAGATAACCTGAATTCTGATATAATCAGAATCTTCTGATTCATCCATTTCCTCAGACATTTTTCTTAATGAAATGAGCAATCACACCGAGTTACGTTACGTACTGTAAATAAATTATGTTTCTCAGCAATATTAAATTCATAGCAAGATGTTTGATATCGCGTCTATCGAGTGTCTTCACGTCGGTAGTATTTTTACGACAGAAGATTAAACATCTCCGACCTCGACGATCGAAGCACCGTTGTGACAGAATCGATGGGATTCGTTATTTACGCTCGAATGTTTTCACCGGGTGTCAGATTCGCAGAGTCTCGTTTCTTATAATTTGATAACTATGAGATAGTTGACTGTCGTCGGTTCGTTTCGGCCCGTTAATCTTGACGATTGTAGTTTCGCGTCGAAGAGACCTTCGTCGCGGATCTTTCTGCGCCGCGGTCGTTATTAAGGCTCGTATTACTTTGCGTACCATACTTAACGAGCCATATTACAGCGGTCGCGAGCCTTCAATTTACGGCACGATAGCTCTGTATGTTATTTTACAAACAGTTCGTATTAAATTTCGGTCTTATCGTAAGCATAGAGGATAATAGCAAAAGCATTGTGACAACAGACTTATATTATATTAGTAAAATTATTATTAATCACTTTAGTATAACATAATTTAATAATAAACAAGAGAAATAATCATTTAGATTAAGTCTGTCACTCTAAAGTAAATCACGCAACGTAATATCTTTATAATTTCCTGAAATACATATAGGGAGAAAATTCGATTTTGCTCAAGCATCTAAAAATTTATTTATAGATTTAGGACTTAAGTACAAAAAATAATTTTATTGACGATCTAGATAATTATAGAATGCTCAAACATAATAAGCAATGCTGCAAAAAGTTTTGACATTCTAGCAATCAACGTAGCTTAAACGTATATAATTATAATAACAATTTTCGATGTTAAAACAAGAAAGTTTAAAATTTTAATGCTTTCCTAATTTTATACATATCGATATTATTCACTGAGGATGGCCCAAAGAGGAATCGAAACGTATGATTTAAAATAATTTAATATTTGTTAATTTGTGCACTGATAACTGCGCGTGACTCTCATTTGTCTGTTTAATTTCTTTGTTTTAATTCCTACATAATTATTTTGATGACTTGAGCTGAGTTCTATCTTTTGGCGGGTGAACCACTGTTTTACTTTTTTACCCTTTTATACTCTTACTCTTCTATTCTTTTATTTACTTTTGTTGATAGGTAAATTATTACATAGTTTATCCGAAGATGGAACAACCGGTTCTTATTCATAAAATTATTTTTAAATCCGTATCTGGCTATAAATTTTTAGATACTTTAATAAAACTGTTCTTCTATGCACATATATCGTCGTTATAGGGTTCAAGTGCAAGAGTATCCCAAAATAGCTTGTATTCCACTTACCGAAAATACTTCCGGTGTCGAGGGGGTAACCACTATCTGAAATATTGTCCTACATGATTTCATTTAATTTTATATAATTTTATTTGATGACATAATAATTTTCCTCACTATATATGCGGTCATTTGGTAAAAAAAAACGATTTTATCTAATATTACACAATTATTTCTTGTACTTGCATATGTAATATATAATTATTGAATTATATATCTGAATTTCGTATAAATTTTATAATGATTTCATTGACACCGTTCCACAATTATCTACATTAAGTGATTACCCCCGTTGTCTATTTTATAATTTACTCTACTCTAATTTACTCTCCGTAAAGATCACACCCATTGTGGTGAATCTTTGCGCTCTGATTTCCCATTGTGTATAATTAACTGATCGACTGAAATTTTATCAGTCACGCAACATAGTAACGTACATAAACAGAGATAAAAGGCGGTCAGAGAGATAAGCGTTTCATTGTCTCTCCGTGTTTTATGACGTCGGTGAAACGGCTGCTTCGAGAATGATTTCGCCGTGGCGACGAGATGCATCCCGGAGAATCCATCGGCGAAGATAAACGTTCGCGCCGGCGCGAGAAAATAATCTGATTTGAATTTACGCGTAATGCCGCGAAAACACACGCAGTGCCGAAACCTAACGGATCTAAAATTAGTCACGCACGGTGTGACTCACGAGTAAATCTACCTGGGGCACTAGTTTGTTTCAGGAAGTATAGCGAGCTCGATAAAATATAGTTTAACAACACATGTGTGATTCACGTATAGTGCAAACGAACGTTCGCGCATCGAACGTTCGAAATGCTGTCGCTCCATTTGTGCTGTCGCTATCGTGTTGCGACTTCCAGTTGTTAAATGTTTTTTTGTCATATATTCGTTTAGTTCAGCAGGATTGCCACAAAACTGGGAATCAGAGAATTGTCAGGGAAATCGAAAACGTCAGCGAAATTAGGGAAAATTCAGGAAATTTTACACATTAAAAATGGAAAACTAAAATTCTTGGCTTTAAAGAAATTTGAATATACGTACATCACACCCACGCAGTTTTGAAATACTATCAACAAGTAAACATGCAAGCGATATTAATAGTAATTTATATTGCTGTGTTAAACTGCAGCAAAAATAGTTTTTCCAAATCGGGACGAAAATACAAAAAATTTCAAAATATTATTGAAAGTCGTTGAAAATTGTGAATTTTTCTCAAGAAATTAGAGAAAACTTACGGAATTTTAGGATAAGGGAATTTATAACAATTCTGTTCAGTGTTTCTCTAGTAAAGAAATATTAACAGTCTTGCAGTTGTAACGTCCTTTCATTTTAATATGATTAGTCTTTTCCTTAATTCCTTACTAGATCTAAATGTATAAACCAATCATACTAAAGAATCTTACAACAGTTGCAAAAAGCTGCTTTTTCTGCTAAACGCAACCATTATTTAATTGTTTTCATCTTTTTACGGAAAAGAGCCACTGTAGTGGCGCTAAAACAATGTTCTATTTTAACAATAAGACAAGGAAAATACAATGAAATAATGAATTATATAAATCTTATTCGAGAAGAAAGCTATATAAGGTTTTTAAAAATAAATTCCTGACTTCTAAAAAGTTAAGGAAATATTATTTGCTCGTGCCCTTTTCTGGCCAACGTACGACTCGCGCGCAATTTCCTGTATGAAATAAGGTTGCCTTTCGCGAATGGAATATTTCGAGCGTCGGATATCCCAATAACGCCGTTTTCGCGACTCTCCCTCGATCGCGAGATATCCCGTATCGTACCGCGAAGGTTGCCATGCACAATATTCCCCGACCGGGGTCCACCGAACTCCACGCCGGCGCCATTTTCGAAACTCTCCTTCCTCGGAGCGAGAGTTTAACCGAACGACCATAAACGAGCTCCAGACACAACACTCGTGACTTAGGTCCTTCTCTCTTTTTCTTTCTCCAGCTACCGCCGTCTCTCTTCCTTCTCTCTCTCTCTCTCTCTCTGGAGAATTATCGAGGGAGTGTCACCGTGATGCACCTGCCTCTCGCTCCGTCTCTCTCTCTTTCTCCGTTTTTTCTCGCTCCCGCGTACCGCCGCCTCTTTCTCGACCTTTCTTTCCCCGTCTCGCGTGCACGCGCCTCGCGCGCGCGTCCTCGAACTTATAATGGCTCATGTCGAAAATCCACATACTTAAAATATGGAGGAGGGTGCGTCATCTTCCGCCGGCGTCGGAAAAATGTACCATCGCGATGCCGCACAATCTAAAATTGCCGTAGAATTTCGGCTTCGCTCTCTCCTCGCGTTTAAATCTCACTGATTTCAGTAAGAAAAGAATCCGTCAATTAACATTTAAAACGAATCTATTTTTTTTCTAATTAAAGATTAAGTGTTAGTTTCTGACAATTTTTTTGCAATGTTTGAACCTTCGAAAACTTATATAGTGTAACACTCTCTTTGCAGATATATTAATTTATTAAATGTAAATTCTCTCCAATGCGATTTAAGAGAAATGCGAGTAGCACGATAAAGTGAATGTACGCGATTATCAGCGATAAAAAAAAAAATCCTGCTTAATCTCTCCGCGTAAATCCGCGATATTCCAATCAGACCCGTCGCTTTGTTTATTAATACTGAGTGGTTTATTAATACTGGAAGTGCAATTTTGCGAGAGCTCGTTTACGCGAGTTGCAGGCAGATTCCGCGAAGGAGATAGCGGTATCGCGGTTATAAATATATTCTGGCGAATTTTATCCAGAGTCGGCGGCGGCGGCGGCGGCGGTCTCCTTGGACGGTTTTCAATCCTCTCCTTAGGAAAGGCCAAGTCCAGAGCGCGTTCACGTATGCACGCACACAAATTAAGGGCGCGGGCATAATCTACATTTACAGCGGGGACTCGATGAGCATCTGCTTCTACCCCTCTCGCCCTCGACCGTCCCCGTTTACCCGTCGCCCTAAACTCGATCCCCCCCCCCCTTCCTCCCCTTTCCTCGCCGAACCGAGCATCCTCTCCCAACCGCGCATTCTCCCAATCAGAATCGTTCTCTCCTCGTCCGTTGTTGTATCGGGCACGCTATCCAGCTTTGTCGCTCTTGTCCTCGTTCTCTCTCCCTCTCGCGTTTTCTTCATCACTCGTCCCGTCTCGTTCTCTCGCAAGCTCACGAGCGTGCAGTGGTGCCGATAGGTCACGCGAATCCCTGCTCGCATCGACTCGATATTGTTAATAACAATCTTTTTACGTCGAAAAGTTGATAATTTATCGTTAATAATATATCGAGTTAACGTGTGTCATAATCATTCATTTTTGTTGGTTTTATTAAACTTGTATGTTTTTCGAGATAATTTAACTGAAACTTTTATGATTTAAGATTGAAATATTTAAATTATATTATATGTATCAATCCTTTATTACGCGTTTCAGGATATCTCATAAATTCGTTAAATGTAACCAGTGCTATTTATACACATTATAATATTTAGTGCAAATTATTTTATAATTTAAAAAAACATGTTTGCTTTTATCTATTTTTAAAAGATGTGTAGAATATTACCAATCTTTATTTAATTATAAATCTTTGAGAGAGAGAGAGATATATAGATGTGGAAAATGAGAATGTTGGAATGTCAAAAACACCCCACGTGAGTAATTGTGTTAAAACATCCACGCGAGTAATGTAGGGTTATCATAATTACATAACAGTCATAGGAAATAGGATATTGTCGGATAATATTCTCACGCGTTGATATTTTAATTCACGGAGAAATTCTCTGGTATTGTATTAAAATAATTTCTTTTTCCAAATTGTATATTTAAGAGTAAAGCGTTATGCAATTCTCACATGCCGCGTACAACACTCGATCTCATCACCGTTACTTTTGGCGGCCAGGAACAACTGCATGGCGGCGGAAGGCAAACGACGGAAAATGGAAGACATTTTAAGGCTTTTTGCGAAAAACACGGGCGCACGCCACTCGAGAATTCCTGACTAATGCAAGTCCCTCGTTACCGAACCGCATATACGCCATTCGCCTCGCTCCTGTTATGGTCGATATGAATTTGCCACTGCGTGAAACTCGCGCGCTCCGGCTCCACTCTCTTTCTCTCTCTCCGCGGCTCTCTCGCTCTCGTTACTTTGCACTCTGTCTCTCCGGTTCTTTCTGTCCTCTTTTTTTTCTCGCAGTCGTACCGCTCGCTCTTTACAGTTCCTTTCTGTTCATCTCTCTGTACGCCCTCCCCCCCTATCACCTTTATTTCCTCTCCACAAATTTGCGACGCTCCACGGAGAAGAGCAAAAGTCCATTAGCCGCGGCGAGAACTGGGTTACAGAAACGAGCTTGGCGCGATAAAAAAAGATGCCGGATGATCCGCGTACGATTCTCCATATACATCGTTCTCGAGATCGCTGCTGTAAATGATTGTAATCTCATATCTCAAAGAGACTTATATAAATTTCTTCTTTATTTTCCTCGATAGTTGTACATTTTGCTAGTGATTATATTTTACCGTTAATATTCGAAGAGCACGGGACTTGAAAGAGAGATACAGTTATATTTCAGGATTGACGGTATGGGTAAAAATAAAAGTTCATCGTCTTCGAAAATCTCATCGCGATACGATCGAATGTCATCCTCCGTGAGGACAAATACCTATCGTCCTAGAGAGTCGTGTCTCTTACCAGCTTGACTGAAAGCACCACCCTACAAGGGGCACCATATCCTGGTATCCCCTTGCTTCATTGGCGTAGCCACGATGGTTCTCAATTACGTTTTATCGTTTGCGCCGCAGCAGAACATTGTAACATAAAGTAGCGTTTTAATGTTCACAGCATGCATAATTTTCTAAGGCTGTTAATTCTAATTACAACTATTTAAAGTGATTTATTATTAGCACGAGTTTTTTTTTCTGCTTCCACGTTACACAAAATATCTGTAAATCGGTTTTTGCGTGCATATATTGATCGCACGTGATTAAAACATTGAAAATATTCATCCATATTGAATTAAAACTTAAAACTCGATCCACACAGTTTGATAACAAAAAATTAATCTAAAAAGATGTAGGTTCTGTTTAGAATAAATGCCAACTGAGAGCCATCACTGTAGATATTTTTGTGTAATTAATTTATTCTACGACAATAATAATTATGATAAAAAATTAATAGTAATAAAAATGATTTTTATATTTATTATATAATAGTAATTATATATAATTTTTTTTTGTTTTGAGTGATACATCAAGTTAACAAACATTAGGAAGAGATGGTGCACAATGCCACCTGTAAAGCACCAACAGGCACGTGCAATTCGATAGAGAGCGAATCTGGCTAGAATCATATGTGTGACAACACGCACGCACGCACGCACGCACGAATTCATACGTACGCGTGAAGCGCATATGCACCGAGTAGGTTTCGGCGACACGCGGCACCGACCTGCGCTACGTTTCGAAATAGACATCTGGTCAGATTTCGTTAAGTTTGGCCCACATGTATAAGCCGAGACGCATAGTACGCGTACCTACGTGCATGCGTATGCGCGACGCGCTCGTCCACGCGACCGGGGTTCGAACAACAAATGTGCACATGGGGCTCTCTCCTGGCGGCTGTGAAAAAAAGGGGCTCCGATTTTTTTTGGCAGGTGCCACTGTCCTCGAGCGCGCGACGTCACCTTCTGACGTTCAATGGCCCGCACGAGGTTTGAAGGAATGTCACTTCTAATTGGGTAAACGATCGTGAGATTCCGTTAAAAGAAACGTTGAACGCGCGACACAACCGAGCCCTTCGTTAAACCCTTTCGCTACCGAAAATAATTTTTAGTCCGACTCAACTGTTTTCTTCCTTCGATTACTTTTCAGAAAGAAAGAATAGAAAATAAAATACGAGTTAAATGAAATAAAAATTGTTATACATAAAGGGTTATTGTATCGTGAGATCTCTCTTTTTTTAAATTAAATACATCTCACAATACTCTGTAAAGAGGAAAAGAGATATACATATACGTTTTTTTTTCCCCATTTAGTTTGAGCTTTATCACGCTCGCTGTTGTATCGCGGAAGTAAAAATGGCGTCGTAAGTGCCGCGAGATCACCTGTTGAATGTATACCCCCGAGGGCAACCACCAAGATTCGCTCTCCTGCCTTCGGATCCTCGTTGCCCTGCCGCGCGTTCGTCGTTCGTGAAGTCGTGTGAATGAACACGCGTGTCGAGAGCGTCGCGTAGAGGCGTCGTCAGTGAGTGCGAGTAAGACCAAGAGAAACCGGAACACGTGCGTGCCACGTGCCGACAGTGGCACGCGCGCGCACGCACTCTGGCCACTTTGGATTCTCTTTCTTTTCTCCTCTCCTCCCCTCTCCTTTCCTCTCTTTCTCTCTCTCTCTCTCTCTCTCTCTCTCTCTCTCTCTCTCTCTTTATTGCCCTTCTTTTTTTATACACGCATTATTTTGCGCACATCACACATACATACACGCACCTTTCCCGTTTTCACCGATCGACGGAATCGGCGACGGGCGTACTTTTACTTGCCGCGAATTGCCACGAGCGATCGATCCGATCTCTTCTCGTTTTCGGTCCAATATTATGCGACGATCGAGAATGTAAGGAGCGTTTCTCAGGTACGTGGTAAACGTTGCCACGTGCAACGTTTACCAACAAGCATGATGCAACTTGCGTTTAACCCACATTCTCGAATACTTGAATTAAATTCAACTATATTCAACTTGAAACTGGATCGCATTTACGACATAATTGCGCGTGGGCATTTATTGTTTTTTTTGTAATGTCATAAATTAATGTATTTTGTATGCGATCGTAATTTCTAGTCTTTATTTCTGATTCCTGAAATAAACGCCAAGAGATAGAAGAATACATATATTGAAATTCTCTTCCTTCTCTTTTACGTTAATGGAAACTTCTAATTAACTATTCTTGGTCTTATTCTTGGTGAAATTCTCTCCACGGCGTAAATAAAAGATTTGTTCTCGTCGCGTTTCGGAGTTTCAGATCGCACGAAGCTTCGTTCACGAGCGTGAACGTGGCACAGAGTATCAACCCGATTGCCCGGTTATTTTAACAGCGACAGGTTGAGATGCACTGGAGCCCCCGTGGTCGGCGCCAATGTCCTCCAGTGGGCCCCTTCTAGGGTAACACGAAGGGGGGCACTGGCAGCGACAGCTGCTGCTGCTGCTGCATTTCCCCCCTCGCCTCGCCGCCTTCCTTCACCCCGTCTCCCCATATACACACGCCCGCCCTCTCCTCCTCTTCGGCGGTTCACGATCGCCTTGGTCCCGCGGGCCCCTTGGCACGCCGACATCCCCACTATGGGGCCCCATGGTCGCGTGGCAGGCAGCCTTCTCCTCCACAAAATACACCTTCGCTGTTCCGTTTACTCCCGAACGGCAACGGACGATACCTCCTCTTACCGTCCTTCCTCCATTTGCTCTCATTCTCTCTTTTTCTCTCTACAAGTTTGCCGACTTTGTCACGCTACCATTTTCCTTTTGCTGTTTCGTTTGCTCGCTCGCGACCGTGACGCTCATACAAATATCGATATTTAGTATCGAAGTCTTTTATAATTTTTAATCTGTTTTTATATAATTTTCTTTATTTGTGACGTTAACTTTACGCTATGATTTTTTTGAAATACTCTGTTTTATTATTGTTTGTAACTGATTGCTTCGTACGTTCTTACTTCTATGTACAATTGAACGAAAATGATCGAAAAATGACATAACGGATGGCATTGTTAAATTACTTCCTTATAGTGATTTATATAATATGAAAAAAAGATTTATTATTATATTATACGAGATACTAATCCCATACAGCACAGAAATATTGCAGCAATGTTGCAGCAATATTTATTTGCAAGGTTGCAACATTGCAGCAACGGTAAAATGTCCGCCTCTAGAAATATTGCGATGCAATATTGCAGCAACCCAGATAACAAAATGCGCGCACAATGTTCTCGCAGTGCATTCACGCGTGCAAAATTATCCGCATGCGTGAGTGCGCATGAAAAAAAAAAAGTTACAGCAGTTCTTATTAATTAGATTTCTTTCTCCATCATTTGTGTCCTCTCTCCTTAAGTGCTGAACTGACTAATAATACCTAGGAAAAAACTTTTAAACCTGATAGGATTTGAACTCGTGACTTGATCCACGGTCCAGTTCTGAGTCGTTCACCTAACGCACTTCTCCACTGTTACCTTCTTGACAGAGATGTTTCGAATTGTCCATATATATACGTTTAATAAAAATATTTTGTCTACCCAAACAGATTATTTTGTTAAAATTACTAAAAGAACACTTATTTTGTAATAGCAACAAAATTTTACCTTGTTATTTACAAAAAGTAAGTAAGCAAATAAATTTGTACCGCTAAATAGAAAAATTTACAATATTTTGTTCATTTAACAAAAAAATTGTATTTTATTGTTATTTTAACAAAATAATTCAATGATAATCAGCTATTTGTGTTTATTCTTTTTTTTGTTACCATTACTATATCTTTTTTCTCAATGTAGTAGTGCCCCAGGCATTAATAATGAAGAAAAATATTGCTGCAACATTATTAAAACCATGTTGCATATCTACATTTTAACAATATTGTTACAACGTTGCAAAAAAATTTGCAATGTTGCAGTAATATTGTTGCAATTGTCGGTGCTGTATGGGATGTAAGTTATAGGAGAAAATAATGTTAGATTTTTTAATGTTAGATTTATTTGAGCCTACTATATTGAATAAATCCGTGAGAAAGCAGTAGTAGGTAATCCTGTTATCCCTTTTATTATTCTAAATAGAAAAGTGTGTTTCTTAAGCAAAAGAAGATCAACGACAATCTTACAAGACAAAGTTCTCCGTTCTTTCCCTTTGGGCCAGTTGTGCTCTTTTGTACTCCCGCGAGCTCCTGACGGCACACGCGACGTTTCTTTCGATCTCGGCTGGAGGGGGAAATTGGAGCGTGGCCAGAAGTTCGTCTTCACAAAGTTTCTGCCTCCTGAAACCCCGCTTCCTCCTGCTTCCGCGTTGAGCCCCGTGGGACTCGGGCCGCGCTCTGCGGTTTTCGGGACCTACGGAGATCACTAGCGTAGGTACGGAGCCACAGAGAATATAATGTCTGAAAGTGGAGCATGAACGTTCTTCTTGAATCTCGATTATTCTCGCTTGGACGATCTCACTGTGCGCGCATCCGCGATTTGGACCTTGCGGTTCTTATAGGACTATCATTTAACGGACATTGCACATTTCTACAGCCGTAAAAAAGTACATCTCATATTCTTTAAATATTTTAGACAGTTTTCGGTCTGTTAAAGCTCTGCTATTTTTACAAGTTTAATTACTTCATTATTCTTAAAAATAAGTTTACAGAAAATAATTCCACAATTATATTTGCATATTTTTATTCTTTTTGGGGCTATCTTTGTAATTGGTTTATACTAAATTTTTTATAATAATTTAGAAATAATTAACTCGTTGGTTACGCGCGCGTAGCGGAGTTTTATCAGGACAGCCGAAATAATGGAAATCGCCCGGTTGAGCACCAATGGCTACCTGAGCCTTTTTCTACGTTTTTTTCGTCTTTCTCGTCTGATTCTATTCTTTACTCCCTCGGTAAAACCCTATACTCCACCTCTCGTCGGGGTCGTAGGCCCCGAGGGTGGTAGGGCCCCCGCTACCGCCGTTTCTGTATACCTCAATGATCATGGCTCCTTTTCTCGTCCTCCCCATCTCGTTCTTACCTGTAGAAGCCTCCAACACCCTTTTAGGTCGCGTGGCACTATGCACTGGCGCGATACGTGAATTCGAACGTAGGGTCGGACCAGTAATAAAGTTAGTAAACGCGCGGGATCCTAAGTGCAAAAAATTAATAATGTAAACAATCGCTTTTGAGTTATGTGCAAAGCGATTAAATGATGATGTCATTTTATATTAATAACAAATACATTTCTATTTATACATATACATAATCATAAAATTATTAAAACGAGAAAATTTTATAACAAATATTAAATTTTAAAGACCGCTAATGTAATAATATAGCTAATAAGAATACGAAGCCTATATAACAGTCTAGCTGAATCTTAGCTTATATATAATTGCGTGAATTTATATACTGATATATGTAGTCTTTCTAAACTGCGCACCGAACAATTGTCGGTCTTGAAACGCAACTCTAAATAAATCGCAGTTCTATCACGAATTAAATTTATAACAAAGAATTTTTTTATGAAAAGTATTTTTTTAATCTTTATATTTAAACATTTCTTTACATTAAAGCTACGAATTTTTTAAATGTGCGGATTCCAAACTGCTTCTTTTAGACTTTTTAGAAGTCGCGTCACCATTAGCATCGAATCCCAGAGCTGCACAATTTCTGGTTATAGTCACAAAATTGTTGATTTAAAATACACAGCGACACTTTTATCCCGAAATACCAGCAGTGCGTAGACTGAAAGTTATGCTGGAGATGCGTCGCGCATTCAGATTTACGCAAGAGGCCTCCGTAAAGCAGTTTGTAAAATTTACATCGCGGGCGCACAAAGAAAGTGTCGGGCATTTGTCGGGTGAGCTAATTGAATTAAGCCCGCCATGGCGCGCAGGTGTTCAATTATTTCCTTTACCGCTTTACGAGCTCCGCCTTTGCCGTGATACTCCCCGCGAGATTTTTCTTGGCGCTAGAACGGCATGTAACCTGCGTGCGGCATGCTCGTTCTCGGCAGGTGATCCGGTGGATACCACGAGAGACGATAGAACGGCTATTCGACCGATGTGCGAGATAACCGACTGAATTATTTTTCGGTCAAACATGAAAACCGGCTGCCGCGATTCACCTGTACGCTGTTCGTCATACATAAGCTGGTCTTCTTGGCTCTCGTTACTCCAAACTGGTCCCTGAACTTCTCTCTTTTATCATTTTATCATGATTTAATGTATGAATTAATTAACGCTTCGTCATAATTTAATAAATTCAACGTATAGGATATCTTCTATCTTCGTTTGTGAGGTATTATTAGTGTCTTATAATATATTCTTATAATACTTCTTAACGAACGTAAGGTATCTATAAAAGATATCTAATATTCGTAGTTCGCTTATCACATTGAATCGGAATTATCGCTAACTTATGCAATAAAATTAGAAAATATTTCTAAATTGATCTCCGCGAGATCAGTTAACTGAATGAATGATGGATTATTTTCAGTGGAGAAAAGCTCTATATTAGATGAAAGAATCCAGAAGCTCTATGAAATTATTTCTTATTTCCAGAATTTGGACATACAATTCAGTAGAATTCTGATTCTTCTCCGTAGAATTTTACAGTTTCTGATGCGCTTCCAAAAATTCCGACAATTAAGTAATGAAAGACTGCCAATTTCACAGAGTCCAGATGGTCATCTAAGGATCGTGTTAAACACACTCGATCGAGCAATCTCAATACGATCCCGGTGTATTCCTTCACGTATGCTCTGTCCTCAAATTTTTGTGTAAAAATTCGCAGATGATCGGCTTCCCGGTCGACAAACTTTTTCTACGCGAACGGTTTAGCGTGTTTTTTTTTCCTCTGCAATTAGTCGTTGAGCCCAACGGTAAAGCCTAATGCGACGTGACGCTGAAATTCTCCTCTCGACTCACCTCGATCATTGCGCTGCAACGTATCAAATCGCGAAATCTCCAGCCGAGAGTTATATATTTTTACGGTCCCCCAAGTACGTCGATGCCGCGGCCGCGTATATTCACGCTCACGCGTGTCTATTTGTCGCGTTCGCGTTCTCCGCTTTTTTTTTTATGCGCGCACTTTTGTTACGGGATGCCGCCCACTCCACACGAGCGGATGCCTCTTTTTTACGAGATCGTCAACGTTGAAAGTGTCCGACAGTTTTGGCCTCGTCGCGCAATAACGCGGCGTGATACTCGACTTTTCATGTTCCAGTTTTTATTCAAACGTAAATATCCGTGATGCTCGGTCGTTAGAAACTATCTAAAAGCTCGATACCTTGGTTTAATTTAATCTAGAAATTGAGAAGAGTAAAGGAAAAAAAGAAGTGTTTGTTAAATTAATTCTATGTACTTTTCGATTTAATTGACTTTTTTTATCTACTTTATACTTTATTGTATTGTAGATTATGTAAGGACTTAATTATTTCATTAGATATCTCATGAAACAGACATAAAAAATTACACAAGTGTATCTGAGTAAATCTTGTCGCGAATGATATATATAATTTAATAACGCAACTGATTATAATAATTAATGAAATATGTTTGTCGATACTCAATTTCCGCCTCCGTATGTCTTCTGTGTTTACGCGATCGGTACTTTGTGGATTTTCGGAGGAGCAAAACATAACCGACACGTCGTGGTTGCGTGTCATCCATCGAAAATTGCTTGCTGTATAGTGGTTTTCGAGGTCGTGTCGCGCGAATCGTGAGGTGTAATATCGAATTAATGCCGCCTGAAAACCGTATGGATACTATCGCGTCGGACATCACGTTGCGCATTGCGTAACAAATTCC
Organism: Cyphomyrmex costatus; assembly: GCF_001594065.2. Taxonomy (NCBI): domain Eukaryota; kingdom Metazoa; phylum Arthropoda; class Insecta; order Hymenoptera; family Formicidae; genus Cyphomyrmex; species Cyphomyrmex costatus. Next base: position 1,509,186 of record NW_017278534.1, on the reverse strand, counting down.
GTATCAGCGGAACGTGCTGCTGTTCTCTTTCTCGCCTCTTATCGGGCCAGTTCTTGTTCTTCCGCGTGAATATCGTATTAATCTAACGTTTCCGACTATCCGCTCAGCTGAAACGTGTAAGGAAAATCAAACATGCAAAAAAAGAGAGAAGAAAGATGACTTCTTGATAAAAATTTTCAGCAAGAAACTTATATATCTTTCTGAATATTATGTTGTACTATATTTTTATCAAATAACGTTTTTTATTATTCTCAATTGTTTTGACTTTTAACTGAAGCCGAACGTGTGAAAAAAATTAAACGTACAAAGAGAAAAGAGATCACTTCTTGATAAAAATAATTTGTGCAGGAAACTTACTACATATCTTTTTAAATTTAATATTATTTTATATTGTACTTTTTATTTTTATGTTTGATAGCGTTTATTGATATCGTTTCAAATTGATCACTTAAAATTTGCGTGTAAATTCGTAAATTTGCGAATGATCTCGTGATACGTATGTATCCGACATAGCAATCCGCCACTGGCGGCAGGTCGCACGCAATCTCGCGATCGTTCCTCGGCGTCTACGTACGTACGGTCCAGACCGAGGGCGACACCCGCAACCAGCATTCCAGGCTAATTCTTCATCGAACAATTACCGAACGGATGACGGCGGCAGAGGCAACGCGGAAGACGAACTAGTCGTGACATGGAGGCCCGGTGCTCAGCACTACGTCATAACGGTCGAGCGGGCTTGCGCCGGCTCTGAGGATGACACGATGGACCATGGTTTAGCTTGTCCTTTGATGCATGATATTGCGGAGTCGGTGCCGCACGCTTCGGCAAACATGTCACGAGCAAGCCGAAACTGTTAGGATTCATAGTTATCTCGGACGATCGTGTGCCGTCCGAGGACACTCGCCCTATCGTCCACGCGAGACTACATTCTCTATCATGTAATACGTATACACCTGTAATGCGTGTGCGTTTCCGTATGTGAATCTCGCGATATCGCTACCCTGCGAATTTCAGAATGTTATGTCGTTTCTAGGATAACGATCCCCAGCCGTAGGAGAATCTGTGAGGAAAGAAAGAAGGCGTTTGTGTAATGAAATAATATTTTTGTCTTCTCAATTCAATCTGATCAATTTATATAATCTTCTGTTATAATATATATATCACGAATTCTTTTCAAACGTTAAGATTTAATGTACAAGATGCTAAGTTAGATATATGAGTACGTATTTTTTTTTTGTATAATTTTGATTCTCCGTCAGCAATCTTGGTCTTTTTTTTGTTCAGCCCAAGTTCTTTTATCATACTATTCTAGGTTCTAAAAAAGTAGAAAAATTCAGTGTTACTTTTTAACATTTCTATTACATTACTAAATATATTTTTTTATTATTTTAGAACTGAGAAAAAAATTGTTTACTTCAGTAGATTTATTTAATACATCTCTATTTCTTTCGTAATGTATGTATTTAAATCAAATATAATATATGTTTGACTTAAATACACATCCTTCATCGAAAAAAATAAAGATGAACTCAATTAATTCAGTCAAATGAACAATTTTTTCCTCAGTGGAAAGGGAATCGAATTTTATTTATCCTCCTTTGTTAAAAAAAAATTAGAGAGTAAAGTTTGACTTGTGTCAAAAAAGATGCAAATTACCGACGAAAGTTAATATGATGATAAAGGAGAATAGGATAGAGAAACTATGGATAGTACAAAGGAGAGTACTTGCGTATCTCGAATAAAAATTAATCTCGATGCGGCAAAGCGTCGCTCTACAATTCCTTCCGGGCATTTTTCGAAATGTAATCCAGCCGATCCTCATAAATTCACCGCAAGACACGGTGCGCCTCGCGCATAGGTTCGCACTCCCATGTATACGTGTTACGGGGTGAGCATTAATAACGGATGAAGCCCCGGACTGCGGCAACCTCGTAATGTTTATCTCGTTGTTTATTCCGCGTGCGTATCAGCCGCAACGTGGAAAGCGCGCGTATACGTATCTCCGCGTGCGGATTCTTAGCGCGATCGCGATTTTGATTTATAAAGACGCATCGCGAATTTATGCCCGGCATTAATTTTGCATCGACTATGCTTTCGAGAGGGGAACTTTCTTTTCGCTTCCCCCTTTTCACCCAACGACTCACGCGCCAAGAATATTGCGAGCTGTGGGGATGCAGAATATCCCTTTTTTTTTTTCTAATCCCCTACCAGATACTGCGGATATTTTGTCAGGTATCCTCGTTCTTTGTCTTCCTTTTAGTATCGCGCTACGTGTGTTTTTTTTTTATTTGTCGAAGGATTACCCGCGAGCAGGATGCGGAAGGTTGAATTTATGTAAGGGCTTCGTATGTATGCCATTATGATACACATTTCGTACATTTGACATAATTAAAACTATTTTAGTTGGTATGTGTGTACAATTGATACAGCTTCATATTAGGTACAATGATACGTAAACTGAAATAAATAATTTTTTTTATAAATCCGTTCAATCTTTCGATAAAGAGCACATTGTTGGAGAATTGATTTTTACAGATTTGTTTTATCTGTTACAGAAAAACCTTTTCAGACGTCATATGGTCCCACGATAGACAACGGAATGGTGAGTGATCTTTTGATATTGACCTTCACGCCGACAATACGAATCGCAGCGATTTCTTTGCGCGCGCGTATCGCCCTTTGTTCCTTCCTGTCCCATTCGAGTCGAGCGACGGCGCGAGAGAAGTTGGAATATTCAAACTCCTCTCCCTTTGTTGCAACGACTTGAACCTTTAAACGAGGCGGGATTATGTAAGAAATAGGACCGTAATAATTATTGCAGTCGTAGAAGCGAATTTATCTGAGAAAAAGTTACTCGCTCCGCGCCGTCCGACTCCGCACTCTCCCTCCGACATCCCCAACATAATCCCAAAACTTTACCTCGGATGATATTTTCGGGAAGCGGTTCTCATTTCTTGCCACAAAAGATATTCTTCCTGGAAAGAGCGTTATTATTTATCGGCACGAGCGTAATACAGCTCGAAAAATCAACATGTGTGTTTGATTGCCTCGTTAATCTTAATGACATAAATTTATCTTTGTGACTTTGCTGTTGTGAATTAATTCTTATTCATTTATCACATACTGATATCAATCATCTTAATTAATTAACAATTAATATTAACGGTGCATTATATATGCGCAATAGAAGCAGCAGCAGCAGCAATGTAATGTCGAATCGAAACGAAAATATTTTCTGGTTCCACGAGACTGAGCATCATCAACCTCCGACTTTAATATCACTTACGCTCTTTCTCATTCGTCGCAATTTATTCGGTACGTCAAGTCACTTGCACGTATTCCGTAAAGAAAACTGGTATATTTCTTTTTTATATCGCTGAAATTAAAAAGATTGTTACAGCACTTATTTTCGAGTTACTGCAACGCTTTTTGAAACTTTCCGTGGTATGAAACAAGCAGCATTTCTCGCCACTTATCGACGATTCTTGTTAGATAATCGCGTTATACATATGCGGAACGTGAGACCTTGCACGTATCTATTCAACGTGAGATAATGATCCTACTATTTGAGTCTCATACGCCTTCCGTTCATCGCAATTCTCGAGGATATAATTCACCCATTGTTTCTACCAGATGACAGCATAGAAACGGAGCGAATACGATATACTTGAACTTTTCGAAAGCACCAGAGAGAGAGAGAGAGAGAGAGAGAGAGAGAGAGAGAGAGAGAGAAAGAGCAGTATCTAATCGACAGTCGTTAAACCATAGCTGATAAGGAATATTGATTTCGATGGATGATTTATTAAAGCCGCCCCCGAGTTATCGCTGTCGCATTTCCTCCATTTCGCATACTCCCCCCATCCTCATCCTTCCTCTCTTCTTTCATGACTTGTGACAGTTATCCGTAATCAATGCAAAATGCAGTACTCTTTTAATTTACGGTAACTTTATTAATTTTACAAATACGATAAAAACGCAATACTTTTATGAATTAAAAAGTATAATTATGCAATATTTTTGATAAATCAAACGATACAATTACGTAACAATTTTAATGAAAACATTATTTTTTGTATACCTGGAATTTTTTGATACGAACAGTTGTCCCGTACTATTATTATTATATCGATAATTCGTCGCTGCAATATTGCGATTATAATTGTCGCGACCAGAAGTGAAAATGGAAAAATTGAGAAAAAAAGGATGGTGGCGTCGAGGGTACCACATACCCCCCGGACTCACCGTATTTTCCGTTCGGGACTAGGGGTGTACCGGTCACTGTAGGTGCCGTCAGTATAACTCCTACCCCCGTCGTGAATCCGACTACCCCCGCTGGTACCAACGGCACACGGTTACCTAATCCCACTGCCGGTAAGTTCTTTGTTATCTCATTATCTTTATCGTTGATCAAGATAATGAAATTAATGCGACTGAGGAACTTGAAAATGAGAGAAAGGTGGAAAAGAGAAAAAGGATTTAATTTCCATCAATTTTATATGATATACTTTTTATTTATGTTACACTTTATTATTGGGAATCTTTTTGTTAGGTGCTTCGCACTCTGTGCATTGTTTTTTAAAAATAGTTTTGTAATATGATTTCAGGTGCCGCAACCGTAAAAAGGAAGAAGGATGTGAGTATCCGATGTTATTCTATTTTATCACTATTTTTAAAGATTATTACTGCTATTGGAAATGTTGATCGCGCAATGTGACTCTACTCATTATTTATTAAGATAAATTTTTGTTATGACTCGATTTCATTCTTTTTCGCGGCACCGTGTATACGGTAGCCACCGACGAGGCGTCGAAAACAAGCATGACTCAGTCGATCAATGATTAGGCAGCTCTTGAATCCCACGATCGATAGCGGTCGCGTTTAGATATTGTATTCGAACACCAGCGTGTCATAACGCGATCACGTGAACATATCTTTTGTATGTTTCTGCAACATTTTTAATAATATTTCAAATTTATTTTCTCTATAGAACCTCGACGGAACGGAAGGAGAAGTAGTGGCGACGCAACATTGGGTGAGTGTTTAAAAAAAAAAATGATATATCACACAACTTATATATACGCATAAATTAGATTAGCTCGTAAATTAAGTTTTTACTCGTGTTTCTTCGTCGTGAAGTGAGCGAGAAATATTCGGATGAGCTCAGGCAATGTATGTGATCGTGATCTTTATGAGCGACGTTATTGAGGATGATGATTTTACCATGCCGTAGTAGCTGGCACGAAACGTTGACGTTTCGTGACATTTTCCCAAGAGTTTCGAGTCCATCCATTTGAAATGTTACACACCTACAAACACGTAGGAACTAAAATTATTTACCGTTTAAAATGAAATTGTAATGCTTTTTTTAACAGAAGATGATAAAAGTTAACACTGTATCAAAATGAAGATATAGTACACACATTTTTCACAATTTTTTTATTAAATAATATTGCAATATAATGTATTCCGGAGATTTTAGTTATGTTGATCAAAAATATTTACATGAAAATGTATAGATTAATTTTGCAATTAAAGCGATTAAAATTCATCAATGTTATAACATTGAATTTACGTACAAATTGATAACAAATTTTATGCGATTTATTACTTATTAATTTTCATACTTTGAATGATTGATTTTTATTACTCTGCAATTTTGTCTTTTGGTTTTTTACGCATAAATGTGCATATTGTAATAATTAGTTATATAATATTAGTAAATTAATTATTTCTCTACTATATTTTTAAAATAAAATTTGAATGATTCTTTAATTACTAATTGAAAAACAATGATTAAATTACTAGTTAATATTCAATTAGAAGAATAAAGTATATCTTTGTCCGATTTTGAAGCGTTTTAATTTCGTTTTTTAATTTATTAAAGCTTTAATTCTCGATTTGTATTAAAAATATACAATTTTATTTTAGAAAAATTTGGAAAGAATTAACGAAAAAATTAATTAGAATAAACATCTTTTTGATTGAGACACAAAGGTCAGTTTCAATCTTTAAATAAATATTAGATTCAGCGCGCAATATTTAATAGGAATAAATTTGAAACGCGAGCGTAAGTACTAAAATAGTATGCGTTTATAATAGATATGTTATATTTCATAGAATGACTGGATCGGTTGGCACACAGTATTCATTTTTTGCGACGTACAATTTACTATGTTATGACGCGGTCATCTTGTTTACATTCGCACAGTGAGACTTGAGTCGACAAGTAGCGGTGTGAGCCGCTTCATACACACACCCCACACACACATGTACCATATTATTATCTCTCGAGACGCGATCGCAAAAAATTATCTAAAAACGCCAAATGCAATCATTTTCTACCAATATTGTTGCTTTTCATTTCTGCAATTACCAATTTTAATAGATTTTAAATGTAGACATCAATCACGGAACTTGGGAAAAAAAAGTGTCGTGTTTGTAATTTATCGCAATTCTATCGACATTTCTCGTTAATTCTAGCAGAATTTTATGTTCTGTAATCATTTTTCAATACATTTGCTACGTTTTCAATTTTGGTTTTTTAATATCACAAATGTGGAACTCTTTTTTTTTTATTTTTATACGGGACTGTAAAATTATAAAAAGTGACACTAGACAGTCATAATTTTTTTATATTAATAGAACGGTGTGCTAACTTTTCAATTCAAAATATCAAATAGTTATCGCGCCATTCTACATATTAATATGTGAAAAAAATGGCACCTTTCATAGTTCTACAGTTCTTTATCACAATAAAAAAAATATTTTCTGCATTTTTAATCCATGAAGTCAAAACTAAAGAAATGAAAAAAATTAATCATTGTTTTGTGAAAATTAGTAAGATGCTATGCTAACCTCACAAACATGGTTTGTAGGCCCGGACAGACACCGGGTGACAAAGCAACCATGAGGTGAATATTTTTAGTAACTATTTATTAATTATTTATTATTCATTGATGTCATATTTATTGTTTAAAAAAAATAAGAGCGTTAAAATGAATTAGTTTATTTAATCCTGGATATGAAACAATTTATTATTCATAAATTAGAAATTTATTTAATCCTGGGTATAAAATAATATATTATTCATATGTACACACATGTACACATATAAAGCTCAGAAATTAGAGTTCATTATTTTAACGCATGCGTACCACTTATTTTATTTTAATATCTCATGAGATAGATTAATAACAACAAGATACAGTCATTTTCAATCATTTTATAAGATAAACTCACAAACATTTATAACAAATGTACGAAATATTTCATGAGTAAACTCACTAAAAAGCGATAAAATAACAACGATAAAGTAATTTTTGCAAAAGAGAGAATGTTTCCACATTTGAAAAATATATTCAGTTTCATAGTTGTACATTGCTTGCTCAGTACTATATATTCAAAATTTTTAGCCAAATTAAAATATTATTAATGTAACATTGAAATAATAATAATAAACGGAATAATATAATATATTTGAAGTGCAAAATAACAAGAGAATATACAATATAAAATAATGTACAATAATATATTATTTGTTATTTATACAATTTTAATATTTTTGTAATTGCAAAAAATCTTTTAATTTATTTTTTTGTTTAAATAGAAAAAATATATATATTAAAATAGGAATATAATAAAATTATAAAGAATAAAATATTGAGAATTAGAATATAAAGTTTTTCATTTAAATATTTTGATGGTGTTGTATTTTATAGTAATGGAAAGAGGATCAAAAGACAATTTTTTATATGTATTTATATAAAATAAAAATACGTCGATATTAAATACAGGGAAAATTGTTAATATTTGAATGTTACTTTATTTTCTTCTTTTTTCTTTTTTTAAAATAATTTTTAAATAAAATTTGAGGTCAGTTTGGTCTCATTTCTCTTTTCCAAAATTAAATATTGTGTAAATTGGCGAGCGAGAAAAAGCAATATTTAGAGTTTTTTTCAATATATGTATACGTAATTCCAAATTTAAATAAAAGGAACGAAAATATTTTATAATTATATACATTTCCAGTAAATTATTGAACATCTCAACTAATTTCTTTAATTGCAAATAAACAAGTCTTAGAGAGCCAATGCTGGATGTGATTGCATATATCATTTATTATTATATAAAATAATTTATGTTTTGATCCTTATTTTGGATCCTCTTTAGTAATACATCAAGTGATACTAAAATATATATAATAATAATGTCGTAAATTATAACTATAGAACAATATTTTACATTATATTACTCACAATTATTGTTTACCTTAGTGTGGATAAAGTGTATTCGTATCCATATGCCAAATTATTCATTAAATTGCCAGATTTACTACATAGACAATTTTTTATCAAAGTAATTTATTCAAATATCATTATTTGAATAAATTACTTTAAAACAAGATTACAAGTAATTATTTAGACTTCCATGGATGTTACAAAATGATATATCATGTGATGTTGACACCATGATTGTCATGTTTCTACTGCGAGAAAGTTATTCTCACTCAATAATACAAATAGACCTTTAATAAATTATGTCAGAGAGGGAAGCATCAATTTTTTTAAATTAGAGTAGGGGTCTAAAAATTCAGTTTCACTTTGTACGTTGAGTCCATTTTTCTGTTTATATATGTAAATCATCTCCGATGTTAGTCATTTGTTTAGGAACCTTTTGTTATCCATGATTTTTATACTCTCCTACACACACAATCAAAATTATGTCCATATTCAAGTCGGTGTGTAGTAATGACTGCTGTTGTGTTGTTTTCCAATTAATGTGATTTCTATGTTTGTTAATTCTCTAGTCTTTAGCATTCTGTTAGTTTGACCTACGTATGATGCATCGCAGTCATTGCAATCAATTCTGTATACCACATTCGAGTGTGACAATACAGGAAGTCTATTATGCTTCACTAGGTTCATCTTTAAGTACTTTGATGAATCTATTCAATTTGTTAACCCCGGTGTATGCTATGATCGGATCGTTATTGAAAAAGTTTTTTATCATAAGAAAAAAATCTGTTAATCAGCTGAGCGACAGAAATCAATATCACCTAAATTACGAAATTAACAGATGACATATTGGTACGTGTGTCATGAATGTGAACGTGTGAATTCTACGTGATACCATTGATCAACTTTAATATAGTATATTCAGATCTACGTTTTTATGTTACGATTTGATTATTTATTGTATTAGGCTTCTAATAAAAATCTCCAGAATACATTATTAAAGTATTATATGCACAAAATAATAATGATTCTAACAAATGATAAGATCAAATTATGTTTTTACACATCTATTGCTTTATACATCTCAAAAAATGATTAATACGCTATCCGTGTAAAGAGATATATATATTAAACATTGAAAATCCATTATCTGTATTATAACCGTGTAACATAAGGTGGCAGTTTGTAATTCAATATTTCGCCTTGCGTAAACAAGGATCCAAAATTAAACAATAATTGAGTCATGCTGGCGCGTCAAATTTGTTGTTTAGAGTCTCGTGTCTTAACGAGCTATAGTTATTGTAAATGACATGCATATATGCGCGTGTAAAGAGAGAAAAAGAAAGAGGACGGTTCATCTCAGCCTTTCGCAAACAGGTATAATATCGGTCGATCGTAAGAAATTCAATATTTGTCGTTTGCTTTGCATGACTTTCGCTCAAAAAGGAGCAAATTGTCTTCCGACGCGATCAAACACGCCGCCAGCTGTGTAAATTCTCTCGATGTAACCATTTAACTGATTTATTAACGGATAAATCGTATATAGGATCGTCAAGGTTCTCTCGTTTTTTTCTGTCGAATGCAAAACTCTCTTGTAATTTTCGCGAAATACAAAAATAATTTTATATTATTCAGATAAGAGTGTTGCCCCATTCATATGTATGTAGATTGTTATAATAATTGTGTTTGTAATAAGATTATTGTTTATATCGTTCCGTTTGTCACGCAATTAACTATACCTGATTACTTTCACGAATTCTAAAGGATGTTCGTTCTATAATAATCTAAGAATTACTAATCTATGTATGATAATTTAATAAAGGTAAGGATCACTTCTATTATCGCGGGAGTGAAAATGGTAATAAATAAGAGAGCGAGCGGAGTTGTGTCGGGAGTAGGATAAATCCACGAGAGAGAGTCCCAACGGCGAAGATCATCGCTAATCCACACGATACGGCGATCCCTCTCGTTCGTATAAGCCCCTGCGATAATTTATTCAGCGGGCAAAACTACGCGATTACGTTTCTATTAGGATATAGGCATCGACGGCGTTCTCGAGGGTGCTGTAACCGCCGTTCCAAGTGGCTCCTATGGGAATTTCACTTATCGTTAGCACCGACCGTGTTGTCCCCGTGCACGCTCCCTCCTTTTTTCGAGCCCTCTCAAACGTGCGGCCGGCGTCGTCGCTGGCTCCGGTGACGGTGTTAAAAAAAACATTTCGCGGCGTTTCCGAAGGGAATAAATAACCCTCCGTGCCGTCGAAAGGCCGTCCCGCCTCGTAATTTTCGGGCCAACAACGGGTCACTGACTCCCGTAATCAACGCGTCCACTGCGTTTGATCGTATGTATCCTAGCTGTATATCGCAGTAAATCTATCTATCTATAACCTACGTTGTACCGGAATCGCCGAACGACCTTTCAGCCATAAATCCCGCGACGAAGTCAAGTTTTTCCATGAAGAATGTTTTATTTTGTCGAACCTTGACGTCTAATAATGTGAAGAAATCGATTCAATTTCCCGTATTACAGTGCCAAGTAAAAAAGTATTCGTTTTAATTTCATTTAAATTATTGAAAGTTTCAGTTAACGCGTCGTATTATCGAATTATATTAGCGCTGTTTTTTTTTCACATTTTTTTTAAAGAAAGTTCTCGCGCTACTTTCTATAGTCAATAGGTAATTTAAATTTTTTTGTGTTAAAAACGATTAAAATGTGGAAATGTCTCAAGTTAAGAAAAAGTATTTACAAGATAGTTTTACGTATACTTGTGATGTAAAATTCCATACATTTCGAATTAAATATTTTCGAAACGATTCAAAAGGGTAAAAATCAATGAATTTTTTATTATTAATTTAATCAACCTTCGTATCATATATGTGTATATTATAGTCTCGTTTTATCAAAACGCGAAAATCTTTTTAATTCACACATTTCAAAAAATTCAACACAAACGAAAAGCGCTGCTTTCTTTTTCCGTTCCTTTCGATTTTTCTTTGAATGCCAGTATCTTCGGCTGAAAGAACATCCGGTGGTTCCGAGCACCCTGTGCATCCGCATACATTGTTCTTGATTCTCCGGGAAGAGTTTTTGGGACTACGTTACGAATTTCCGTCGCCGGAGAGGCGAATCCTCGGGGCGTGCGTCCGAGGATGGTGCACCGGCCGATTCGGTTAGGATCCCGCAATTCCGCGAGTCTTTTTCGGGGGTTTCGTGAAGAGAGTTGGGGGCCCCTCCGTGTGTTTGTGTGCACGGAGGTCACGGCAGACCATATGGTGTCGCGTGCTGCGGTCACCAGACCGTGCAGCAGCAGTCGGGGCCCCCTTTCCAATGGTCTTTCGTTCGTACCCGTCTATGGTCGTGTATAGTCCGTGCATCGCGCCCGGCCCCCCGGGCGTACCGATGGTTTCACACTAATTCGTGGCTTCGTGGAATTTCCTGGGAGCCTCTTGGCCTCTCCGATCCTTTCCGATATATAGTAAGAGGCTGCCGTGTAAGTGGCACGAATTTACACGCGCCGTCGCTCGAGCGATGCCTGTTTCGATGGACCGCTTTTTTTTTTTTTTTTGCACGCGGCATTAACACATTTAATACGGCCGTATCGTATGGTCGCATACATTTTTACGCGTTGCCCTTATGGTCCACGACCGTGCACATTTTCTGCGCGATATTCCCGCATTTCGTGCTGCCAGACTTATTATCTGCGCTCGAGAGAACTCGAGGCGAATCGGTTGTGACTTAGTGTATATATTTTGATACTTACAGGTATATTTTTGATGCTCACGACGTACATGCAATCGTTGCAGTGTGTGTGTGTGTGTGTGTGTGTAGCAGGCTCGAGTTAATTTTGTAATAAGCAATACTGGTTTTACCGGAGGGCAGGTGTTTGTTTCGGATAGTCATAATTGATGGTATTTTTAAGGTTTTGCACGTCTCTCTTGCGTACATTATTAAATGTACGCAAGGTGAGGGTTATTCGTTTATGCGTTACATTATATCTCATTATATCTCGTTTCTTATCAGGTAAAGAGTTAGTAAAATTTGTTTTTTATTTCTTAATCATAGCAAACTATTCGAGAATAAGATTTTATTATAATATCTCTGTGTAATTCATGTTATATATATGTACATATGTTATTAGAGAATTTGTCCCTCTTCACGACGCAATACGCTCTGATATACAGTTTAATATGCTCGGCTATTTATGCCCTCTCTGCCAATATATTGGATTATAGTGAAGTAATTAAGGAGTTTTTAAATGCGCTTTTAAAATCAAATTGCAGGTTTTACGTTTTTAATTGCCTCGTAAGACTCACAATTCCCGGACGTTTATTCTTGTTTTCGTCTCTCAGTGCACAAAACGAAAATATCTTTGATGAAAACTGAGAGAGAAACGGGCCATTCACTTATTAATGAATAAGTCCCTTAAACGATCTTAACTCTTTTATCCCTCTGATCGTGCCGACGGAGTGTTTCGTGCGTTTAATTACGCGACGAATTTCGATCGCATTTTATTACCCGCGCGTTCCTTCAAGCTCTCGACGAAAGATCCGCTTCATATCTCCTTTACCTTTCGCTCCGATTTGATGTTAATTCGGCGGAGAGATTTCGCGAGAGTTGCTTGCAAATTAAACAGATTTTAAACACACACGTACACACACAACGATATCATTTTTAATTAAGTAAAATTAATTAACTACAAACGGAGGAAATAACTAGATAGTAAAATTTAAAAAATCAAGAGATTATTTTTTATTGTAAATTTTATTGAGTACAAAACAATTTATTATAATGGCGGAAACAATTCACTGTTATAAATCGTAAAAAAAATTCGCACGGTAAAATAAGTATTCTATATGAGAATGAGTTTTGTTTTAAAGTCACAACCGTTGAATGTTCGATCATTTAGTCGATATCGATGTTTTCACGCTGACGTCGCGACGAACCGAGGAACGCCATATCATTTATTTAATCACGCATCTCGTGCTTTGTAATGATCGGTTGCGCCCATCTCGAAAACAAAGTTGAGTCCTGTTTAAGAGGCGCCGTGAAGTCCGACGCTCCCGCCCTTTATGAGATTACACGGTTGATTCTTTTGGCGTTACATGCATTCTTGGAAGAATCTGAAATTATATAGACTCTAGTTTTTCGAAGATCGTTTAATATGTGCATGCGAAACGGGAAAATGGCTTCCGTTTTATACATCGATTTTGTAGAATTAAAATTTGAAACATAAGAGAAAGAAAAGTGTACTAATCTCTTTAGAACATCTATCTATCTAAAGAATCTATAGATATATATATATGTTTCTATTTTTATATTTTTAATCGGTTTGAGAAATTTTGAATATCGTATAGTCAATAATTTTTGAAAGGTCTGGAAAATCAATTTTAAATTAATCGAAAAATCCATCGAGAGGAAAGACGGCTCAGAAAAATAGATGCGCAGCATTATTTCTAATGAAATCTTCGCGTTTAACATTTTCAAGAGACGACCGATTTTATTCCCCATATTTACTTCGTAATTCGCGCAGCGGCAGGAGATAATCGCGACGATTGCGTAACGTGAAGCCGCGCGTGATGCGCGGGGAATTATTTATCAGTGACCGAGAGAGCGAGATTTATCGAGCGTGAAACGACGTCGACGGATAGCACACCCTGGAATCTCTCCATGACTTGTATCGCACGCGCGGATCCGACAGGAGTATGTCTCGTCAGCGAATCAATTATCGAGAATCGCGTGCGAGGCGAGCCCGACGGAAGAAGGTGAAAGAAGAGGAAGAGAGCGCGGGGCGGAAAGAGAAGCGGCTCGTTGCTAGAGACGTTGGTTGAACGTTGTTTGACGGGCACCTGTTGCTGGTGGCGCACCAACGAATATCTACCTCTCCTCTCTCTGCAATGTGCACTCTCTCGCCCGACCACACTGTTCCTCTCGTCCTCTTTCTCCTTCTCTTGCTTCGCTCCGGTCCTTTCGTGGCGCACGCTACTTCACTCTCGCCCTCCCCCCGCCCCCCGCGTGCCATTGCACTTGTTTGCTCGGTTACCTCGTGTTTCTTTCGTGTACGAGAAAATGAGAGGGACTCTTTGCGTTGGAGAAAGCTGTAAAGGAGAAATGACAAGTTCGTAATTTGTATGAAATCTAAAATGGATCTTACACACAGATCACGGACTTACTTTATCCTTGCGTTTTCTATTGCGAGTTACGCTGTTAAATTAAATGGCTATCATTGCCTGGCGGAGAGATTTAGTATGCTTTTTAGCCGCCTTCGTGTTATTATCGGAAATAGCGGCTGACGTAACGCTGGTAGCATTTGCGCACGCGCGCTCGTGCTGAGAGAAATTCAACATTTTTTTTTTTTTCAATATCGTAGCGCGTGTTTCGTCACGGCAATAGCCATGTTGAGGTCGTAATTTCGCGTGTTGAAACCATGCAAGTGCGTTTCGCGATCAATCGGCGGTCGCTTATCGGAATCAGTAAGTGGTTCGTGTCGCGGCATTGTTCGGATTCTTTTGTTGTGCCTCGATCTCATCCTTCTTCCCGTTTTTTCTTTCATTGGCTTCCGCGGCGGCACGTGCAACGCTCTCTCTTTCTCTCTAGATACGCTGACAATTTTATTACTAGCTAAGTAGTACTACTAACAGTAACCACCGCGATTACAATGGACCATATATGTCACCAACGTCTAAGACGTATAAAAATTATTCGCAGTAAATGTACACGAAGAACACGGATACGTAACGTACCAAGTCGATTGTTTAACATTGTTTTAATTTATCTCAATTTTACGTTGTGCAGTTAACGCACAACGTGAGAAAACTTTTCCGGCACACCAGCGGGTAATACTTTAATGATATTTAGGAGATAGGGAACTTTTCTACTGAGTTTGGTATATTAAAGTCGAGTCACGATAATGAGAGCGTATTTTAGACGGTCTCGCAGAGAAATATATTTGCGTTTAATCATATTTTATTTGCGAACAGCGGGAAAGGTGTGCCATTTGCTTTCCGATTCGGAAGTTGCAATGGCACGCGAGATGCATACGGTAACGCCGTATGCGGATACTCGTCATTTTGTACAAAGATATGTAATTGTGTTATATTACAGTGCGAGTGAATCGATTCTTTTATTTTTTTTTTTTTCGAAAAGAGAAATTACCGTTACATTTCAGGAAATTATAGCCTCACGAAGATACCTACGAGAGTATCGATGTCATTGCTCGCGAGGATCCCGGCTCTCTCTCGGTATAAATAACCTTTGAATACGTATGTTTCAATTATTACATATCTCTTTGTATAGCGACGTCACATCCATAGAAAAGATTTTAAACGTAAAAATATATGAATTCAAATTTATATGTGTTGCTTCTCTTTATTAGAAAGGATTTCTAATAATGAGGCAAAAATATTCTTGATATAAATATGTCTCTTATCGCAATTTTATGCAGTTTAAAAGTAAAACAATATTAAAATTAGATTAATTATTTTGTACTTCCTCGAATGAAATAAGATTGACTTGCCGTCTCAAGACACAATAAGTCAATCTTATTTAATTCTAGAAAGGGAAATAAATTGATTCAATTTTTTTATTTTTATATTGCGATAAGATTGTGTGTCAAAAATATTTTTGTCTCATTAGAAACCTTTTCTGAAGGGAAACGTTGCCAATGTCTCAATACATTTTTTAATTATGTGTGTTTTCATTTTATATCACGCCTTTTATAGGCGTGAATATCTCAACGTTAAAATCACTTTATTCACAACTCCTACTATTATCGCAGCTTTTCCGTCACTCATCTCGTCCTTCTCGCACGCGCGCGTCTCGTGCAAACTCGCCGCAGTGTACAGAGTACACAGAGCGCCTCGGGTTTATAGAGTGAGTTGTCGACTTACACCGGGTAAACCACCCGGCCGACGGGCTGACGGTGGTCGTTGGGGCGGTAGGATCGGCTTGGGTGAAGAGCCGGAGAGGAGAGAAGAGAGACCGCGGATGCGATCTATACACATATTTTCTGCCTTCGAGCGCGTCGATATCACGTACGCTTGCCATTGTTTGTCCGCACGAATTAATTCGTCGCCACTGTAGAAACGCATCGTAGAAAAGCGATTAGTCGCTGATAAATCGAAGGAAAATAACAGGGAAATTTTATTTCACGCGAAGAAAAATCTGTTATCTTCGCAAACAATGTAATTGTATCTTTAAACGATTAGAGTGAATTCTTTAACATTTATATTATGTGCGCATGTTTCCACAAACGTGCGAAGATTAATTGCATTTAGTGATTTATTTATTTATATCAATATAAGAACTAATTGTAAATATTACTAACGCGTGTATTAATATTTAGATTGATTGCAAAAACCGTTTATAATTACGTCTTATATTAATAAATAATTTTATATCGATTTTCTCAGCTTCGCGTGGAAGCGTAATTTCAGATTTCTAGCCTCGCGTACCGTTTGTCAATGCCTCGTTACACCCCGACGCGAATTTTATTTTAATACGGAAGGATAGCCTATTGTAGCATTACAGATTACAACGATGTACCATACATCGACGGCCGTTGTTGGGCCGCGGAGTATGCGAAATACCGTGCAAGCCGACCAAAATGCACGCGTGAGCGATAGTTTACGGTCATTGTGGGATTATCGCGATAAATTATTGCATGTATCGCAACTGCGCTTATCGGTATGCCGATAGTATTAATTGGGTCGTCGAGATTATTACCGGGAATGTATCAATAATAATTACTAGCTTGCCGGGGTGGAAAAGGATTTCCCTTGCAATCATAATCGACCACCTTCCGAAAGGAACTCTCACAAATAATCTATATAATTATATTTTCGTTTATATCGAAGCCGTCATACGCAAACGCTAAATTATGTTGAAACTAAAGCAATAACCAAAATTATTTATAATGAATTATTTTATAAAGTGTCGAATACACATTTTATTACCAATTAATAAATAATGATTTAATTAACCTAATGTAATAATTAATATATCAATTTCATAAAAGTATTTTATTGTCAATAGCAATACTCATTCAGTCTGCTTTATACAGAAAGATTGCTGAAGTGTATAAATATTTAGCTACATGTAGATTTGAAAGTAGTTTTGTTTGGTGATTAAAATAGTTATACAGGACGTTCAAACTGGTTATCTCCATGTCAAAACTTTTTTTTTACAGTATTACTTATCATGTTTGAGATTTCTTTGTTATTATTTTGACGTATCGACAAAAGTATTTTTATATTTGTATCTAGATAAATTTTTAGATACTTTAGCAAAATAATATTTGAGATTCCTACATAATTATTTTGATGGTCTGACAAAATTATTTTCAAATTTAAAACTAAATTTTCCGATGCTTTTTAGCAAAATCGTTCTTTTCGTGTAGTATATAAAAATTCTCATTGTAACAAAGTCCGAAACGTTAACGAATGGCGTACTTGTCCAAGATAGTGAGAGCTTTTTGCGGTATATTAGGGGGGACATTAAGAGATATCATCGTTGCGTTATGCGAAGGGTTGAAAAGTGGCCCATACGGTCGGGCCTATGGATGGCTGAGTTTTTCATGGCGCGTACAATATTTAATGATCCCGTCCACTTCTACCGCCCTTTCATCGGCCACCGACGCGTACGATTAATCTATTACTTTCAACTAGCACGAAATTTCGAGTGGCTACTATCTACCACCGCCCTTCGAAGGGTCACGTGGCCCGCACGCGGGATTTTATACTTCAATGGGTACTCGTTGTATATCCCGCGATCGTTTTCATGGGGGATTAACGACCGCGGTGAGAACTCCGAGCCAATTAACATATCAATGACATTAAACGGATTCTCCCATTCCGATCTTCTCTAACTTGTTCGTATTAGCGTACGAATATATTTCTGTACGAAAGAATCTCGGATTTATCAGCTTTTTATTTTACCTTCGTAGTATCTAATCAGTTTTATTGGTTTTATATTTTACGATACGACAACAGTAATTAATTATTGAAAGATTGGTGTGACTATGAATACTCAAATATGAACCAGGTAGTTAATTAGGTAAAATGACTCGGGTAAGATGACTACATATATATATGTATACGGAAAAGATGGCCACAGCTCTCAAAATGACTAAAAAGAAATACTCCATTTAGCAATTATTAGAGAGATTATTAGAGAAACCTATAGCCATCGTTTCTATATATATATCGATCGTAATGTCCGAGTTTACTCTGTTTTATTGTGTTCCTTCTGGTATCTTAAAAATACATGTAATATGTTACATAAAATGTGTGTTCAATGTTAAATTAAGGTATGTACAGCGTGAGTAATTTTTCCCAGGGGGTAAGCTCTTTTTTTTTTACGAGCAATCGAGGCGTGCGAAGATTTCGGTACTGCCCGTACATTCATATATCTCTTCATTGACCGTGTACACCGAGTCGCGTGTGTGTGTTTGTTCTACATGCGTGGCAGTGTTTGCTCGATGCGTAGAGCTCAGCCGAGGGTGCGGGATGATACGAGCCAAATCGAGCACCACCCAAGTGTGCTTCATTTGTGGCGTAGCGGGCTGTGAAATTCGGGGATAGCGCTTTCGCTCTATCTTCACTCGACTCTCCCGTGCCGCTACCCCTCGATGGCTCATGATGATTTGTCGGCTGTCTGACCAGACGTTATCGAAAATTCGCGGGCAATCTTCCGCGATGATACCGATCTGGGGTCTTGCAGAGCTTGCGAGATTATGCAAAAGCCCGGTGTGTTACGTGAAGCGAATTATTTGTACTATGTCAGGTATATTACTCGGGTGTATGAGTACATATATATATATCGTTCCGACATGTACACTGGAATTTCAATGAGTTACGGATAAATGTTTGTTATATTTCTCTCATGCAGCGGATATGTAGATATGATGCAGAGTTTAGCGAATAAATTGCGCTACGCGTCAACACAACTGACTATTCCTTGAAATTCCATCGGATGATATTTCTCACTAAAATTACAGCACCTACGATTAAGCGTGTGTAGAAATAAAAAATAGATTATTCCGAGATGGAAAGAGCAGCGATATGAATTTCAAAATAGAGCTGTGTAGGTAGATAGAGTGCGAGTAATTAAGGATCCAGCAACCGTAAAATATTCGACCCCCTCGACTGACACGGCTTCGCAGGTTATAATCCGTCGGAAAAATATAAAATGACAGCTCCGTCGGAGCATAAAACCAGCAGGCCTGGGGCGGAAAGGTACAGGTCGTTCTGAAAATCGAATATATACTGCCCCGCGGGGATGAAGCGGCCTTCCCCTTTATATCCAGGGAGGTTTCGTGCTAGCGGAAAGCCGCGAGATCGTGTGTGCAAACAGCCCCCAGAGCAAACAAGCCGTGCACTCCGTAGTGAGCTTATATTATCTGTTTCGACGTGTACTTAAGGGATGTCGCGTCTCTTAAATCTTTCTCTGGTATAACTGCATTTGCGTTACGCATTAGGCATTTAATTTCCTTTTGCATATACATCGCGTTATGTTACGTTAAGAATTTAATCGATTTTCAGATTTTGTTGACATTTCACAATTACTTGAGAGAACTCGAAAACCAATAATTTTGTTCGTTTAAGACAAGTAGTTTGCATTAAATAAATTTTTATATCATAAATTTGGATATTATATTATTGTAATAAATGAGCAAACGAGAGCAAGAAGTTAGCGTTAATAAATTAACAATATATTTCTTACATAAAATTAAAATTAAATAAATTCTATTATTTTTATTTTTACAGCTTGAAAATTTCTTTCAAAATTAGAGAGAAGGACGTTGCCTTCTCGTTAAATACCAGACATGGGTATTATGTTTAGGTCAATGACCTAGAAAATACCGTTTTCATTTTTTTGACCTGTATATCTTTGATGAACTTCGAGCTCCAGACGAAGTTATGCGGTCTCATCTTTCCCTTATCCTTTCCCATCGATGTGCAGTGTCACGCCTACGAGACCCTCGAAACTATCCTTGCGATACACAGGGGAAAACTGATTAGAATTTTATTATCGCGAACGGCGGTGAGAGAAAAAAGGGGGGAAAACCTACTCTCGAAGAGCAGCATATGGCGCTACTAGCGAAGCCGCTCTCTCCTACAGCTTTTGAAGTTTCGGGGATGAAAGAGGCCGCCGTTCTTGAGTTTACTTGACTCTTGTGCCTCCCCCTCGGCCCCGAGGATTCTCTTCGAGGATACCCCTCTCTTACTCCGCTTCTTCCTTCCTCCTCCTTCCGTAGAGACCTTACTCACGAAACGAGCTACAATCCCTCGTTCTATCCCTCCGGAGTGCCCCAGAGTTGTCTTTTGGAGTCTCGGAACGACTACCGTTACGGAAGACGTTGGCCAAACATCCGTGTGAATCCTTCAGTCGAGCTAGAACTGCTACTGATGAGAACAAGCGAGCGGAAAAGGACTTTTTCAGAATGTTCATATAAGAATATATTTTGATCTCATTTTAAAATGTATATTATAAATAATTGTTACTCTCTAAATCTAGATCACTGATATCTGTTCTAAATATGCCACTGGATAATCAATAAAATTTAGCTGAAAAAGAAAAGAATAGTTTGAGTATTATTTAGTTAAAATACCAATATTTGCACGTCGAGATTCTAAATTATTAGTAACTATGTCGAAATATGTTCCATTATTAACAATGTTTTTTTTATTTTGTTATTTTCCATATCCCCGTATGCAAAAGAGAAATGTATAGAGTAGTTGGATAATTTAATAATAATTCCATGTGTGCAAAAATTCACCGAAACAAAATGTACCTAATGTGTATGTTAAGATATAGATAGACCATCGATCCTTGTAGCGATATTACAAGAGCAGGGATATGTTTTAGTAACAATCGGGGGTTCTCGAAAGGGACAAAGAGATACGAGCTTGGTCTTGGTAACATCGAAGGGCTCCGGGTGTATATATGGAGCCGCAGGAAGTTGTCCCGGGATTCTTTCGCGTCGCTCCCCCTCGGTAACTTAAGGGTCCCATTTCGTGAAGTGGTTTCCTTCCTCCTTCTCCCGCGCGCTCGAACTAATAGAAATTTCGGAGCTCGGTACCTTCGTATTCGGGTAATGCACCCTAAGTACTGCCATATAAGATAACAGTAAGTGGGGCGAACCTCGGGACGACGGATAACGTCTCGCCTTAACGTCGCGTCGTGCGGTTTTAGTCACTGTGAGTTAACGCGTGTCGGGAATGCTTAATAATTTAAGACGCCCCTTTGGTGTCGCTCGCGTGATCGCGAATTAAGAGGAAGAACGAATTGGTGAAACTGATGGATCTGTTTGGCGACGCGTTACATTTCCTCGTTACATATCGATGGCTTTCGAGCTGCGATATTACTTCCGTTTGCGAGACGCTAATGGTTGTATCATAAGCGAAGACTGATATGAATTGTCGTGGATAGTGTTTCGTGGTGGTTTGGTATTTCTCTCCCGAGTATCGACTATAGTTCGACTCTCGGGACATGCACTACGTACACTATACACAGGATGGGTAGACTAAGCGACGGAGGTTGGTACTAAATCTCACCCTAAAGCATCCCTACCGAGCCACCCCTAACTACGCTACTAGTGCTCCTGCTGCCTCTCGTTCAGTGTCTCGCATTGGCGTAGGGCTGGCCGCACTTTACTATTATATCAAGATATCGATATAATACACAATGTTTACACTATTTTTCATGAATTATTTCCGTGAATTTTTTTTCTATTCGATCAGATAATAGAGGGAGCTTAAAGCATTCTTCTAGATACCGATATAAGCTTGAGACATGAATTATTCTTAATTATTGAGTAAAGAAATTTCATAAGTTGTCCGAAATTATCGGCTAAAAATTTTTATGCAAAAGAGAGAAAATTTCGTTAGTGTAGAAATTGAAATAAAGAAACGATATATTTAGGCACTGCTTTCTTGTAATGCGGATTGCCGACTGTTGAGCAAAGGATCGATGAGATAAGATATTTTGAGTAGAAATGGGATGAAAAAAAAAACAGAACGTTACAGGTAAACGAAGTACGTTTGTCTAATATGGTCTCGCCTTTGGTCTCCTTTTCAATATATCTTTTTTAGTATAATGTACACGTTTGATACATTAGTAGCGAATCTACTACAGTGACTGTTGTCGCACGACCATGTCGTACAGTGATCGAGATTCGTTAGTCGATCTATATTTGGACAAATCGATTGACGAGGAAATACACCGCTATCCAGGTCTCTATTAAGGCTAATCGGGATTAATCTCGCGAATCTTACAACACGAGAATGCTTCTGTTCATGTCCGTCCTCGTCCTCGAGGAAATTGAATGGAATTAATTCGAAGGATTACACGTGGCAAGCCTGGTAATGATAAACCACCGAGATTCTTTGGGCACGTGCGATTGCGTGTGGGAAAACCTGCTGAATTGATCTCGCTATATATATATATAATTGATATAAATGTTTTTATAAATAAATTTAAATGTTTATTCAAACATGTATTATATTTATTTAATTATCTATTTCATATTGAACTGATTTTATTTTTTTATATATTATTTTATAACTATATATATATATATATATATATCAGATTAAGTCAATTGAATCGCTCAATTAGAGGGTAAGATCAGAGGGTAGATCAATCCTCTGATTGTTAGCAAAAAAAGAAAAATGTCATTTTTGGATTTGTAGTATTCACACAATATTAAGAGTATCCGAGATAGAGCAGAATAATTGTCAGAGTAAAATTTCAACCACCGTATTAAGTCTGATAATTTCCGAAGGAAGCACTCTACGACGTGAAAGCGTACGGGGTGTTACTTCCATTACGCCACTTGGTTAACAAGAGGTCAGAATTAAGCCGTAGCTACTCGTCGCACGCTCCCGAGAACGATTTCGTTTTCCGTTCGGCTTACGCCAGTGGTGCGGCCCCAACCCACCCCTATATACCCCGTCGCCCTGCAGTTAATGTGTTCCAGGGTGGAACCCTGCCCCCCCTCCCACCTTCTCATCCCAATTTCAGTTCTCCTACCACCCGCTCCACCCTCCTCCTTCGTCCCTTCGAACTCACCGAACCCGGGATCTCGGCTTTGCCTCCATGAGAGAACGTTTCTCTCTCTCGCTCGCTCGCTTCCTTGGAATCGCTCGTTCCTCTCTCCCTCTCTCTCTCTCTCTCTCTCTCTCTCTCTCTCTCTCTTTTTCCCTCTCTCGTTCTTTCTTCCTTTCTCTGTCTGCTTCTCCCGCTTCCGTTGGCATGCTACGATCCGCGACTCTCTTTGTTTTAGAAATTAGAAGAGGATTACCGGATCCCCTTTTCAGCTGCGCTGTTATTAACTATTACCTTTTAGCCATTCACCCTCGGACACGATATCCACGAAAGGGTTGTGACGGGGAAAATTAAATCGGTTTCTCTCGCGGAGGTTTTGCTTCGTCCGCGCTTTTTACCGCGTTTACCTTTCGGCGAAATATCACCGTTTCACTTCCCTTTCGCTGTGTAAAGATTATCGCATATGAGTGTAATTATTTCCGGCGTTCTCTGAAATGCTTTTTAATAATTCCATGCGCCAAGTAGCATCGATTGGAATATTATTACTTTTACTTCCACGAGTCTCTTACGAGATGGCAGAAATTAATTTGCGATACAAAAAGGACAATTGATTTGAAATTATTTCAAATTTATATAACAGATAAACGAATTTTTGTTTATGCGCGCAATCATTTACTTATGCTAATTTATAGAGATTTTGCCAGCTGCATTATTCAACGTATATCGTATAATGATACCAGTTATGGTTTTAGAGCGCTTGAACTCGCGCGTCGTCGTAATGCTGCCGACGACGCGGAGACACCGAGTTCCGTTTTCTTGCCGGTCGACGTTTTTGTCGTGTTCCCCCTGTACGCGTCGCAGGGAGAACGGAGTAGACGAGGAGAATCGACCTCCGACAGCCACGATCTTATTATTTTTTTCACGCTCTCTCGAAAGGGGAATCGTGCGGCGGGGACAACGGCGTAAAGAAGAGAAGAAGAGGCGTCCGGGTCGACGACTCTTCTCTACCTTTCTTCGTCTCCACTTCTCTCGGATCTTCTCTTTTACTTCTGCGTCTTCTCTTCCTCTCCCTTTATTCGCTTCGTCGTCTTTACGCGACCTGATAAGGTGCAAAAGGAGCGGAGCCGCCGATGCCCGATGGAGGAGGCGCAGTTTACACAGTTGGCCAGGCGAGGTTACCTAATTATTTGTTAGCTGTCCAATGACGAAACGCTTCGAGGCAACGTCATGTCTTTCCTCTTTTTCTATTAATTTTTATTCACGCATTTCCTGGCGAAGCAAGGAAAAAATTCTTCGCGCTGCTATCACGCATGACGTCGTTGTAAAACGATAAAATTCTCGATAACTTATCTTTTGTTCGGATCAATTGATCCAAAATCCAGTTTATTTTCCGTTATTTTATTTAAATTTTTTTCCCGATATTCAATGACTGTTAGTACAAGATTTTTTTTTCGTTCGACAGTTCGACAATTGTGTTAAATTTAATTGTGTCATTTTACATGTCCCAAATTTTTGTGTTAATTTTATATAAGATGAATATGTCAGAAAGCAATATAAATATTGTGTAAATAATGACGCAAAAAATGTAACACCGATACAATTTGTAAGCAATTATATTTTTTCATTGAAATTAACATTTATACTATGTTATATTTTAACACATTTTATTCATTTATTTTAGAATTTTATACATTAAAAAATATTTAAATGCTATTAATTGTATTTCTTTACCTATAAGTTGTGTTATTCTAACCTTAAGAAATATTGAATATCATAAAATTTTAAAACTTCAATAAATACTTGTAAATGTATTATTTCTAACATAAATATAAAATATTTTTTTATTTAGGGTTTTGATTATATTGACCCAAATAATATGATCGTAGAGTAAATTTGAGCAGTAAGTAAATATTTAAAGGTTAATAGTACGTTGATCTCTTTTCTTTTTTCTCTAGAAATGAGAAGAAGAAATGCGAGAAGTGTAGTCTTCCTTGTACATTTCAAAAAAGTTGCCGTTTCTGTGAAGTATTTTCTTTGTGTATCTTATTTCTTCATCAAAGCCTCCAATATTATCATCCGGACCGATCCAGCGATGGTCAAAGTACTTTATGACCCGATCTGAGAACACCATATGCTACCGATCTTGAGCTAGTCGCGCGGCACGGCGAGTAACTTTCGAAATTTACAGCGACTGTATTAACAACAACCAGGGGTGCCGCGAGTATCACCGGGATCTCTTATGATCCTCGCAGCATATCACTGTGAAGTTCTCGAATGCGTCGCATTAGACGGAGATACGTCGATCGCCAAAACTTGTGGGGAGGTAGGCGCTCTCGCGCGAGGCCGCCGTGTGATGATCGATACTCGAGTTGCTGCGCGTCCTCTGCTTATCAGCGAGTCGACAAATGCGAACGTTGCGTAATTATTTAATTAAATTGTGTCATTATTTGCTATGATCCGAAACGGTGGATTGTTTATCTTATTAGTATATTTTCCGATTTGGAACAATTCCAATTGCAGAATTTTGTGCTCCACTTTTGTTCTCAGATATGCTCAGATTGCTCTTAGGTCCAGTTTTTCATTTTCTAGTTAACTTAACCTGATATAATGTAAAAATGATATTCTTCTAGCTATGGTTAATCACTAAACTGATGGTTTTGTAATGAATAACTTTTAAGTTACCACTACAAAACTATTAGTTTAGTAATTAATCATAGAGCTAGAAAAACACAATTTTACGTTATCAAGTTCAGTGAAGTTAAGTTCAATAACATTTTGTTATTAACTTTTATATATAAAAATGGAGATAATTCAACATAATTAAATTATTAAATTATAAATTTGTATTATGATAGCAAAAAAATGTATAAATAGCCGTACAGAAGTATAGATAGTTTTTCCAGACAAGTATAAAGATTCACATTTTCTCCAGTTTCTATATATATATTATATTTTTCCTCTTTTATATTTAGTCAAAGCTTCATTATGAGAAGTAAAATTAGAGAAAAACAATTAACAACGTATAGATAAACATGATTTTCATGAGGGTTTCAAATTTATAATGGGTCGGATCATTATTGTTTTCTCTTATCGCTTCTAAAAATATTTGAAAAGGCAGGTACAAATGAATCTCAAACTGTACGTTAACATATGTCGCATTGTTGTGGTGGTCGTTTTACATGATTCTACTGTCATTATTAACTTATTTAAAATAGTGAGAGAATAGCATCTTTATACCTGCATCGTTTCGACAGGATGGTCATTTATTTTGACTGTTGACTGTTTGTCGACTGTTACTTTATGGCTCATTATGACGACAAGTGTGTTCGCACTTTGTCACCTTTCAGGTACGAACACCTTATTACATTTACACCGCTACGCTTAGCGACTCTAATTTAATGCATTACGCGCGTTTTTACATGAAAATTTCAGAATATACCGCTCTCCTTTTACGCTAATAAAATACCGATTAACCTGCGCTATAAAAGTTGATGTTATTCGCTCGTTCGTACGCTCGTGTCTTGAATCAAAATGAGATCAAGTGTCTTCAATAAAGCTGCCGTTCGCAATTGATGTCAATCGTCGCTACATTGTAATGTCGAACTATTTAGCCACATATAAACGCAAATACTTATATTATGCCATTCCTACCATCAGAATTTGATTGCCGACTTAAATCGTCATAATCTATCGTTTATAAACGATCACATCGCGTCATTAGGTCCAAGTAAAGTCAGGTCAGATATTAATTGGAGGCTCGTCGACAATTCCCGGTCGATCGACTTCTCCTTCTTCTTTTTCTCCTTTCTTTCTTTCTTTCTTTTTAAACGAGCTTCGCCTGTCGTATCCGGCGTTCGGGTAAGAGGAAAACTGGAACTCTCGCTCGTTTGCCAAGTGGGTTAGATTAGGTCGGGTGAGGTTAGGTAATTATAAACCTTCGGCCAGTCGCGTGGGTACGACACTAAAATTACTCACGAATATCCGACTAACGAGGCACCTTTGGCGCCACGAGATATCTCGTTTGTCCCCCTCTCTGACAGATTTTCCGAAATCGCGCGCGGTCATTACGGGGTCTTCCCCGCCGTCATCCCCGCGATCTCGCGCTCTCGCACGCGCAATGAAATGAAGATATTCTCGGCCGCGATATCATTAAACTTCGCCGGGCGCGGTAAACAACGCCATTTAACTTTGCGCAAAAGTTAAGCACGCCACCTTAAAATTCGCCGACGATCCATTATACAGCGGCGAGGCTCGCGCCGAGCTTTTAATTAACTGGGCGTCGGCGAGATCGGACAGTTTCAAAGAAACTCGCAATGGGACTCGTTACAACGAAAACCCGTCGTGAAATTTTTCCCCTTTTACGAATCGTATGAGGGATGCATTCATGCATAATTCGCGGATTAGATATTGGAATATAAATTCTCTACGAAGTCGCGGAGTCGATCGTAACTTTGATCATATATTTAATCGTGTTTTCGCCTATAAATTACTTTTTGGCATGTGTGGGTGGATTTTATTAATAGCGAGATATATTTTATATATAGAGCTTATATACTACAACAAAATAACACGACTCAGAAAATAGTTTTTTTTTTTTTTTAGAAAATAAATTGAATGTTTTGAATTATATTAAAATTTTACAATATTGATCTTAAAAATATGTTGATGTAATAACTGTTTGTGGAGGATTAAAAATACATTTTTTTTAACACATATAGTTCTTTCCTTTTTCTAGATATTTTTGTAATTCACATATCATTTAGTTATTTTAACAAAATGATGATTAGAACAATTTGAAGTATTCACAATTTATTAACAAAATTATATGACACAGTTTATTCTAACCAAATTTTGATTAAACCGACATAATTTTTAAATTAAAAAATGAGAAACTTTTTATAGCTCTCGTATCGTCAAAGTAAAACGGTTACTCATACCAAATATTTCTCTGAGTGCAAGGCAATAACGTAAGCGGTAGCAAAAATCCGTTGATTTTCTTAGCGATTAGGTCTTATACTACTTAAGTTTTTTTTTTCGTGTGCCATAGTTTTAATCGCGAAGAGAGATGGAGAACGCGGGGCAGACTCGATTTCGTCACGACCGCGTATAGTGGCGCGTACTCCGAGGGTCGATCCTCTTTGTCCGTCCGTTGTTAGCGCCGCGAAGCTTTTTATCTCGTACGCCACTTTTCCGCGCGTATATACGCATACGCACGCACGTACGCACGCATCCACCCACACGCTCCCGTTCTCCAGGAGGGGGGGGGGGGGGTTCCATCCTGCTCTCCTTCGCTCGCTCTCTTTCCGACTCAACAAGTGGACCGATGTTTTCGGCATGGTGTATATAGCCTGCGGACAAGAGCGGAGCAAGAGAGAGAGAGAGGAAGCGAAAGAAAGCGATCCACCCACACTTCGTATTCGCGTTAGCTTGTCGCCGGTAGACGAACGTCTGCTACTCCGTAAGCAAAAACGGCCCTACGAGTTTGGGGGTTGCTTGCTTCCTGCGTGAAGAGAGCTAACTCTAAAAGGACGAAAGGAATCATCGTCGTCGAGTGAACGAACGCAAGAGGCGAGCGATCGTACGGCAAGCAGCGCGATGGCGTGCGGAGTGGGGTGCTCCGTGCACGGGGCGTCAGAGGAAGGGATGGGAACCCTTAGCCGGTGGGGGGTGGAGGAGCCGTAGCGATCGCCTCCCCTCGCGACCGCGACGCGTCAGTCTCGTCGCGTGTCTCGTGGAGAGAGGGTCTCTCGCGCGTCGTCCGCTCTCGATTCCTCGCCGCTTCCTCTGCAACCGAGTAGATTCGCGACCACAAGTGAATATTCCAGTAGATACACCAGTGATCGACGCAGCTCGAGAACCGCGGTGGCTCGAAAGGAGATGCGGCGCGCGCGATAGGACGGGTTTTCTCTCTCGCGTGCCATCCGCGTTCTAACCTCGAAAACTACGACCCCCGACGCCATGCAGCTGATGGAGCGACGACAACGAGCGTGTGCGTCCTGATGCGCGTGCACTACGCGGTGACGTTCCCGTGTCTCCGCTCCGCGAAGGGAACGAAAATCGCTCGGCGATATCGATAATCAGCGATAAGATACTTGGTGTTCCGCCCTGATCACGTCTCCTTTTATTATTCTTCTCCCACCCATACGTATCTGTCTCTCTCTCTCTTTCTTTCTTTCCTTTCTATCTGCACCACGTTCTCGAAATCGTGCGACAAGTGCGTGGTATGTTCGCCCTGACGGGGACGCGATTTCGCACTCCCTCCGAGCGTTCCCGAGTCGCGGACTCCACGAAGCGGATCCTCGTTACGTGACGACGCGTGGCTCTTCCGGATCCCTCTTCCCCGTGCTGCCGGTGAGATTTTTAGCGACGATGACAACGGCGCGCGGTCGTTCGCCGCGAGACGCCGACGTCGCTAGGGTCTGACGCCGCGCCGCCGGAGCGTATCGGTCACGTATCGCGATCTATCGAACACTCGCCGCGCTCGCGGATCATCCGCGAGTCCAACGCGCCACGTGCCTCCGTTGTGTGCCGGTCCCGTCTGTGAGTTATGCAGTCTAACACGATACTCCGCTCCGACGTCGGCAGTACGGAGAAACTGATGGGCAACAACAATAATCTCAACAACAACGGCTCGCCGGGGGCGGACATAATGTTCCAGATGGAGGACGAGGGCCTCACGCAGTTGGGCAGCGTCTTTCAATCGGCCTACCAGTCGATCGTGGGCGGCGGTCCTCAGGTAAAAGATCGAGGGACGCCCTCATTCACCGATCCGATTACTCGGAGAGTGTACGAGGGGGATGAGACTTCCCGAATTTATCTTCAATATTAGAGATTACATCTGCGGGAGGGATTGAAATAAAATGTATTATTGCATTAATAATATATATTACGTTGATAGTGCGTTTATTTCTTTACGTAAACATTATATTTGTCCCAATTTCATCGAGCGAATCATGCCCCGCTTCTCTTGCATTTCGAAAAGTATCGAAAATTATCGATTGCGATTTCGAAGTAGTTCGAAAAATAGATTCGAACGTTTAATTCGCTGGCGTATAACTGATGATTCTCTATTTAATAAAGAGAAAAGCAATTTTCAGCAATATCGTTTTCTCCCGATTTCGATATTATATTATATTATTTCGCTCTCGAATCTCATTTATATAGCAATTTGAAACCGACGCGACGGCGCTTCTGACTCGGTGAAATACGATTTCATCCGCGTTCAATGTAATTTAATCTGTACGGGTATCACACCCGATGTGTGTGCGCGTATAACGGGGAAAGCGCGAAAACTCGTATATCGCGCGGGGAATCTTTCCGACAGAAGAGGCAAACGGAACTTTTCGCGGAAAATGTAAATCCCCCTTGAGATTGTACGGCGACGTCTCGGCGCGCGCGGGAAAGACGTTTTCTCCCCAAAGCGGATTGCGCGTCAATCGTGAATAGGGGTGGATGGCGGCGGGACGGATTGAAGGGACCGTACACGTTTTACGATTTTCCCCGCCGGAGCGTGTGGAGCACGCTATCGGCACAATGACGTCAGAATTACGTCACGACATGGCCGCTCTCACGTGGGCGGGCTCGTTGTCGTTCGGCTCGCTCTCCTTTGCGTCCTTCCTCCGATTATATAGGGTGCTCTAAAAATTTTTACGACCCGGCGCGACGAATTGTGCTTTCCCTCCCTCCCCCTATATATAAAATTAAACGGAACGGCGACCTTTCGATGAAATATCGGACGCACAAACTCACCAACTGTCCGCATGTTCGATTGAAATTGATGGTACGCGCTAACTTTCCAGCTGATTTGAATAAACGACGGCTTGGGCTCTCTAGGTTGCGACCTAATATGAGATCCTTGAATGTCAGAGGGCGGTTGACGCGGGTTTAGTTGCATATTGTTTCGGGAATACTTTTCCCCAAAACCGATAGGTCGGAAGACGCCGGCACGGAATATCGCGCTTCCTCGAAACTAGAACAGGCGATATCATTCTACGCTCTGCGGAGATAGGATAAATCCTACATCCTGTCGAGATAGCGTATCCTTTCTTCCCGCGCTATCGACTAATATTGCTCGCTCTAGTTTCACAATGTAATCTGCCTGCCTTACCGCTCGGTCCCCGTATTGGGCGTATTGTATCGTCGGCGAGTGCTTATCATTAAAAAATAAATGAATGTAACTCGGCCGGGTCGGATTTGCTAGAGTATTAGTCGGAGATAAACGAGAACCGGATGAGGACGCGCTTTTCATTGCAAATTTAAATGTGTAAAAAGTGATTTAAATATGTGTGTGTGTGAGATTAGTTTTCCGTGTAAAAGTAACACTTTATATACAAATACAGAGTTGCCACAAAACTACCAATCGGGGGAAGGAAATTGGAAATGGTTGGGAAATATTGCAAAATTTTCTGAAAAATTAAGATTCTTGGCTTTAAAGAAGTTTAACGTACTTCCTTCCGTTATACCTATACAGTTTTGGAATATTATTGATTTAACAATTAAATGCAAGCAGGGTTAACAACATTAATAGTATAATTTATATCGTTTTACATTGGAGGATCAATTTTGCGGAAGAACCTAAAAATTTGGCTAGATACAGATCTGAAAATAATTTTACGGGAATCTTAATCATGATGAGCAATTTTTTTTATTCTTCGAATCTGTATCTAGCTAAATTTTTAGAGTCTTCAGAAAAATTGCAGTTTGTTGTAATTTATGTTAAATTGATCTCAACAAAATATTTAACAGTCTCCAAAATTATAAGAGATATCAAAATATTATCGAAATTAAGAGAAAATTTTGTTTGAAAATCAGGGATAAGTTATGAAATTTTAGGATGAGAAATTGACAATTGAGAAAGTGACAACCTTGAAATATGAGTCTACACATTTTAATGTCGTTATTTTTACATGAAAAACTATGTAAATAATAAACATAGCCGTAGTCCCTCTTTATACACTTGAATTTTCAGTTTCAATGCGCGCTTTCCGAGCAAGACAGAATATACCGTTTCCAAAATATTGTATACACACACCCTCGGCATTCCGACGCAGCTCGCAGAGCTCGGCAGCGCGATAACACGGCTAGCTTGTAAGAATTTCGCGAAATCAGAAATTTGCTCGACGATGGGGGAGAGGAATATCGCCGCGTCGGGAATGCCGGGACTGCAGTCGCGGCGGAAGGGCGGGAGGGACAATGTCTATTCCGACATCGCGAGTCAGCGCGTATACGGCGAAGTGACTCATCATCCCCGCATTGTTTCGTTAAATGGAATTTCTATCTAATTTAAATGCGGCTTAGCTAGAAATAATGCGATTATGCGTTAGCTTATTCTGTTTGTTAATCTCCTTTGCACACCATTGTTACCCCGTCGGCGGGCGAGGGAGATGGGCGGCGGAGGGCGACACGAGGAAGGGAGACGAAGAGCTCCCCCTCCCCTCTCGCCCCGCTTTTACGTTCCCCTCTCGCCGACGTTGTCGTTTTGTACGGCACTGTACATTATTTCAGTACAGTCTACACAGCCGCTAGATCCTCTCTGGCTTATGGACTGTTCGCAGCGGTTCTCCTTTTCGACCTGCGACTGCAAATTTAATCTGACTATCCTTGGATTTTCTCCACTTAAGCAGGATTAGTCTACGGAATGTTTAATTTAATTTAAAAAAATTTTTTTTTGTGATTTAGAGCTTTTTTTTTTAACTGATTTAAGAATATCGATCGAAACGTAAATGGATCTGCGTTGATGCGATTCATGGAAACTTGTCGTAATTGTTAATTTAATTTTCCACTGCGATGCAGTACGTAGCAAGTTCGTCGTTTTCTAACTGAATTATGACGGGCGATAATGCGTCAATTAAGCTGGGAGCTTGTAAAGTTACTGCACAAAGGAATCTAATTTAGTACTCCATTTTTAGAATATCGGCATTAGGTCTAATGGCACGATCTGTAATTACTTATTCTTGACTGGGCGACCTCTTTTTTCATTTTCTCCGCCTTTGGGACCGGCTCGATCGGACGACTTATTAACGCTAACGGTACAAAAGCATTGTAATTATGCCTCTCGTGTTATGCCGAGCAAAAGACGTATTTAATGACGCAAAGCGTTACGAGACAAATGAGATCGAGTAGGTCACGCATTTACGCTGTGTTAGATCGACAGCTGTCGGTCCATTATTTCAGTATCTTCGTCATCAATTTCAATTCGCTTAATTGCCGCTTCTAAGAAAATAAAACGACTAATAATGACTAATCGATATGGAGTCGGAATTATGGTACTGTATTACAAAATTGTATAGTTTTCGATACCTACATTTTAAAAGTGTCACTATTTATTACAGTAGGTAAGTGAAAGGGGATTATACAGTTACATCGTTAATTATATATCGATTATGTAAAATTAATAATACAGTGTGAACTATAAAATGAATGTAAAACAGATAATGCAAGCAAAACTATCACTTTTACTTACCTACAGGGTAGTAGTTGCTCGAATTCCATTGAGATAGATCTTTGTCGATTCATTTTTTATCGAATTTTTCTTTTTTAGTAGAGCATCACGTCAGATATAAATATGTATAAAACTTAAATAATATTTGCAACTTATTTTCCGCGATTGTTTTGACCATAGAAACCGCTTTGTCGTTCGTGCGAGGGAAAACTGCACAGTGGGATTGCAACGAGAATTCTCCCAGGACCGTATTTCGCGGAAGTCACTCCGGATTAACTGCATTAAAGTTTCTCCGCGGCTCTCTTAAAATATTGCAACGGCTTAAACGTTTTTTAACGCCGAAACTTTTGCCTCCCTCGATTTATTCGAGAGCGAAATTATCCGTTATTTACCGAGCGAGAGAGCGGTAGGAAGGAGGACTGTGGTAGAAGTATTCTTTCTCTCTTTCTCTCTCCGTTTCTCACTTTTTTTTTTCTTGGCTTCCCTCATCTCTCGGCGGCGCTTTCGTGTGTCTGGCGAAACCAGTTTTTGATCGCGCCGGGTTAAGGGCGGCCATTTCCGGTCCGCGCGCGCCTTCCTCCCTCCTTCTCTCCGCGTCCCTCATATCCGGTACGGCACTTGCAACGTTTTAAACCCGCTGCTCTCTCTGGTACACTCGGACGATCTTTTTTTCCCCCCCGAGAGAGCTTGTCGAGCGTAAAATCTTCCCCGGCGCGGCGTCGGGACGACGGGAGGGGCGACGGCGGCGCTCGAAAAATAAGCAAAAAATCCACCTTCATTATGAAACGTTATCTTTCTTTACGTCCGACTTAATTAGCTCGCCGCGTCCATTTTGGGGAATTACAATGCGCGGACTCGGAGCAACCTCGGGTGAAAATTAAGTCGCTCGTGCTGTCGCACGTGAATCACTCTGATAGATTAAGCTGCAACGATAAAATTCAATTTGATTTTCCGCCGAGTGGCCACATCATAATTTTGTGTGGGTTTCTCATTTTTTCCGTTTGAAAAAAAAAAAGAAAACTAATCGAAGATATTTATCCGCGTAATAAGTAGGTACATGCAACAGACGTTTGCATTTATTCGGTCGTTTTACGACGTCGCGTTGAGACCTGCCATTTCGACGTTATTAATGAAGATTCATATTACGTGCTTCGCCGCGATGGCGCGTTTCTCTATAAGCTCGTTTCAGCCGGATACAGAGGAAGATAGAGCTAAGAAAAATAACACACATCTACCTCGCCGCATAATAAATGGCTTGTCATAACTGCTCCCATTTTTGCATAATCCTATCATGGATTAATGAACTCAATTTCTTCATGCTTCCACAGCCGTGACAATTTGGAGGCTGCACCATCCTTTTGTATCTCTCGTATCTTTTCGTATAAAAAGCGAGTTTTCGAGCAGTACGCGTACCCGAATTTAACGAAATGAATTTCTCGGGGCGAATGGGAAGAAACACGAAAGCGAAAGTGGCTGTCGATTGCGGTGGTCCAGCGTGGCACGCTCGCTTCAATTAAGATGAAAATTTGAGAGAATCGCGCGCGCGTGCAGGCCGGATTGGTGAGATCGTGAAAGCCGCTGCCGCCGCGCCGCCACCGAATCGTCGCGTCGTGGCGTTTGGCGTTTCACGAGCGATCCACGCGCGGTCGATCGTCAGGAAAATAACGCTCGCGCGCGCTGGCTTTGGAGGTCGGTGTAATTGCCTCGAGAAAGAGAGAGGAAAAAAAAAAGAATCAATGAAACCGATAGGTCCGTTACGTCGCTCCGTTTCACCTGCCTTCCCACGGTGCGCGTTACCGGTGCGGCCGAATTTACTTCGAGTAGAACGTGATGGTCGCGTCGATGTTGTACGTGTATATTGGTCACGTGTGAATGTGTTACACCTGAAATTCTGTCCTTTTCGAAACGGAATTTTATGAACTGGCACAAAGTAATCAATAATATGGAATCTGGTTTTTTAAACGTGATTTGTTTTAAAATTGCGTACGTTGATGGCTCTTAAGCTTTTATTCGATTTTCTCGCTACTTGCTCGCGCGTTTTTATTTCGAAAAACTGAAGGGAGTGTTGTTGCTCCATAGAAAAATGTTGGCGATGAGAGCCACTGATCATGCGAGTGCTAGGTTAAAAGCGGCAATGAATAGAATTGATATAAATGGGACGGCGACCTGGCTTCAGTCTCGAAGTTGATTGTTTTTTCTTTCCTCTACTGTCGAATTGGTCGACAAGTGCCACTTTATTATCGCAACGAGTTCGTTACCGTGCTTTTACCGAATCATCTGTATGAAGTCGATTAAGGTTGGAAAATTTGTGAACGTGAAATACGCGTACCTTCTGTATAGGTATTAACGAACAGATGATTCTGCAATCAAATCATTTCCTTTATTATCTTGATAGAATTTTTATTCTATCTAATCTGTCATTAGACATTATTTTCGCAATTATCCTTGATCTTCGCATGTATTATTTTATAATACGTGCGAAATAATTTTGAAAAAAGGGACGATAATTTAGCATGTGTCAAATTTGCTGGAAATTATATCGTTATTTCTACAAATTTTGTAACATAAAATCTCGCCAAATTATCGCACTTCTTACTTTTAAATTATTTCATATTATAAAATAATAAATGAGAGATCAAAAATAATTCGACAAGCGAAAACAATACCTAACTACTCAATGAAATAAAAATTTCATTGAAATAATAAAAATAAAAATATTTGACATCGAGATGCAATAGTTTTGCCATAACTACATCCGTTTACAAAATATATACTTTTCCTCGCGATGAAAACTTTATATCTGGATTAAACGAAAGAAACGAGATCCGCGTCCACATTCTGGCTTGTTGGGCTACAGCATGCGAGCTAGACACTAGGAGTCGCGGAAATTCCATGACGGTGGCAGTTCCGGTCGATCGTCGCCGCCCGTCTCGTAATCTATGGTTGGGATTAGCATTAGTACCCGACACGTATGCGTAACCCATATGATCGCGCTTGTAGCTACAAGTTACGTGCGCGCGCGCGTACGTTTGTGTACCGTACACGCTTGTGTGCACACACCGGTATACGCTGCTCTTCTCTCCGTGTATCTCTCTCGTGCTTGCACGCGACTCTACAGTTTGAAGCACAATATATGTATACACATATATTACATACATATATTGTACTTCAAACTCTCTCTCTATACACACACACATACATATATACTTTATTATATACAAATACATATGTACGTATACGCACACACGCGCGTCTAACAGATACGACAGGCTACAAACATATTCGCGCGCGGCGGCGGCGGCGGCGCGCGCGAGGTATAATTAGACGCGGCCTAGAGCCGTACTAATAGCGGTATCCTAGGATCCCAACACACGTCTACCGATATATCCATTGCTGGTAACCATTATCCCCGGGTTCTGTTTGTGCGGATACGTCGCCTCCGGGCCACGCGCGTACTCCGTATACGTGTACACACGTACACAGAGGCGCGCACGCGTGTCCCGCGTTGTTTCTCTGTGCACGCGCGTGTTTGCACGCGCGCGAGAGCATGCATTTGCCCGTATCTACCGTTATATGCGTTGCGCATATTCTGTGTGCATATATGTACTTAAGTCAGCATGTGTGTGTGTGTGTGTGTGTGTATGCACACATACAAAGCGTCCGTGTGTGCATATTTATGCGTGTGTGCGCGCGATACTAATGAAGCCGCGCGCTCTACGCGATTATGACAATTAGCGTCGGCGAGGTCAAGCGGTCGAAAAATAAGAAACGTACGTACGCGCGATTGCCGACTCCGTTCGCGCTCCCGTTTGATGTATATTTTCGGTCGGCTCGTGCTATAAATGCGGAACGCATATAATCGTAAATTAATACCCCGGCAGTTACGGCTGCGACTCTATTCCGCGTTGCACTCCGAGCGCTTTATAAAGTATTCAAGTACTCTGTTTGCGCGCGGCATTCAATTCCTGATTAATTTCGATGAAACTGGTGATCCTTCCAAGATCCGGTATTGTTATTTTCAGCAATTTATTAGAATTATAAATATTTGTGCGAGATAGAAGAATTTTTATTGTATACGCGTGATTCTCGTGTTCTTTTTGAAACGTTCATGGATACAGGTATACTGTTTTCAATGCATCGAACGAGATATTGATCGGCTGCGTTACAGATGTTTAAAAAACGAAACTTAACTTTTACGAGAAAGCTGTAGTAGCACTGAAACAATATCTTATTTTGAGACAAGAAATACACCGAAGAAAAATTATAACAAATTCTATTAAAGAAAATCTGTACACTGAAAAAAGCTTTATGAAATTTTAATAAATATTTATTTGGATGGGTATCCTTCAGTGAGATATATTTATTCAATTAAAAATGATATTTAAATTTAAGCATTGTCATTTTTTTTAAATTAAATAAATATTTATTAAAACTTCATAAACACTCTATTTCAGTGTAAGATTTTAAAAATACATCCCCGTCGTTTAAAAATCAATGAAGCGTTCGCAGATTAATATCTGTTTAGATTTATTTAATGAAAACCTTTATATTTATATCTGAATGGGGAAGTACCTGCAGAGTTTGACATCTTTGTCAATTTTTAGAGCGCGAGCTACGCTAGTTGTCGCGCGTCATCGGATGAATACTTGATGCCGAAACTTTACTTTCCCCGAGTTTCTTTCGTACTGTCGAGTATTTAATATATATAGTATACTAGCGAAGTAGAACGGCAGTACGCTAAAGCGACGACTGAAAATGCCACCATTAGGAAGTAACTACGGCGGCGCCGGATATCTCGATTATCTTCCAACGATCATCCTCCCTCTGAATCGTTCTCGAAACCGGCGCGTGTATACACGAACGCTCGCAAACGCGCAGGCATATGCATGTGCGAATACACGCGTGCACACGGTACGTACACATACGTGGGCGCGCATTTCCTCCGTATATATCTACCAGCGCAATATAGCAGCAACGGCACATACGAGCTGTGTGTGCCGATCTGC
This sequence comes from Cyphomyrmex costatus, assembly GCF_001594065.2. Classification (NCBI taxonomy): domain Eukaryota; kingdom Metazoa; phylum Arthropoda; class Insecta; order Hymenoptera; family Formicidae; genus Cyphomyrmex; species Cyphomyrmex costatus. The sequence goes on along the minus strand of NW_017278534.1, from coordinate 1,470,460 downwards.
GGGAGCGTGCGCGAGTATGTGCACGCGTGTTCGTGTCTGTGAGTACTGTATGGACACCATATATACGTCCGATTATTAGTGTGTCACACACGCTTGATTTGGTAGCGGGCTTATAACGCCCGCTATAGCACCGAGAGGCGCCAGCTGGATGTGTTTCGAAACATATCCTCCAACGCATCCCCCTCTGAACGCGAACCTCCCTCTCGCGTGTACGTTCGTTTCCCCGATATCTTCCGTCGATCCTCTGTTCGCGCTGATGATGATGACGTTGATGGTGATGGGACGCGCGATGCGTCGCGATGTCACGGTAGGCCGCGGTGAAACAATCGAGATTTTCTGAGGGGAGTAAAGCGTCGCGAGAACGAAGCGATACATGTTGAACCTCAGGTGAAATATAATCAACTGAACTTCTGAAGTCGTTCTTATGAGTTCCTGTAATACCATATAATTATACGTGAAGCTATCTGTGTATAATTTGCAAATTGCAAAACGTAGTTACAAACGTAAAATAAAGGTTTGCGAACAGCGATCTATTATATATAGACTGGACTGATCACATTAGATGCATTCAGTAGAGAAAATAGATTTGCGACTGTTGTAAAATTTTTCGATATAATTGATCTTGCCCTTTATTTAGTTCCTCACTGGATCTATATATAAATATATACCAATTATATTTAAAAAATCGTCCAATAGTGCAAAGCTGCTTTTCTGTTGAACGCAACCATTAACTTCTGCGACGATTGGGTTGACCAATGATAGAACAGCAAGTAGTGGCGAAAATAAATTTGCTCGTTTATCAGCAGAGAATTATCTTTTTTCATATAAATTTTCGTGACGTAGAAATATCAGATAGAGTAAGTTTCTCTAACCTGATTTAAATAAAATGCGCCCCAACGTTGTTGTTTTGTGTGCAGTGGTATACGTCATTCTGCGTCTACGAATTACGTTTTGCGAATTATGCCGAAGCAGCTCAGCATAGTAAATATTAAATAAAAATTATATCGATTCTACTTATTTTTCCGCGACATACATTATCTCAGCGCAGAAGTGATAATTATGAATTTTATATTAATGCGAAACAGACCTCCACGATCTCGTAATCGAAATTAGACACGGCGTACGGTCGTGCGCGCATTTTAATTATCATTCGCAACGGCACGGAATTTATAGTCATGCTAATTGTGTACGGCGTCAGTATTGATACACATCGTGCGACGGCTTGCACGATCCGCGTGCGCCAATAACACAGCATGGAGAATTTATTAACATGGTCGTAGGACAGGGAATACGAGGCCGTTTAACGGCGTAGCCAAACGGCGAGCGAGATGGATTAGGCATCGCGATTACCGTTTCCGCCGATGGTTACGTGGACCGTCGATGTGGGTCTTTCATCTTAATATCGTATATGAGTGGGCGTCGCCCGTGACGACACGACGGGATATAGTTCGACGACTGTCTATCGTACTCAGAGATTTCCATGCACTGTCCGCCGGCCAGCGAACGCGCGAATAGTGGTACACGAATCACTGTGCCGTAATTACACGGTCCCCGGCCGTAAGATATGTCTTCTAATAACGGTCCCGTTCTCTTTCTGTTTCAGGTGAGTTAACAGTTCCTCTCTCCATCTCGTGTGCCGATTAGTAGCCGTGAGCGCTCGCCGCGCCGGTGAGAGATTTATATCTATATTTCTCTGTTGCGCGGCGTTCTTTTTTTTTCTCATATCCTCCAGTTGTAATGATCTTTGCCGTGAAAATTTTAATTTCACGCTCTTTCAATTTTTATCTTAGCTCTATCGTTTCCGATCGTGAATAGGATCTGTAATTAGCTTAATGTTCCGACACGCGAGTATATATATTTAAGTATAATATATATCTAAATATTTCACAATTCTATATGTATAACAAGTTTCATTATTTGATAACGAATATTGATAAAAAGTATAATTAATATATTAATAATTTTTTTTTTTTTATACAAATTATATATGGTTCAATTTATTTATAGTCTTTTTCTGTTTATATATTAATTAAATTATTCTCGTGTTAAAATGTAGTTAGATTAAGTACGAGTTAAAAGATGATTTTGGGATTTTCTAAGGCTCGAAGAGAGATACGTCGATTCGAGAAGTCGAGTCGAGCTAGCGAGTAGCGAGACGAGGGGGAGCTACTGTGAAAAAAGAAAAATAAAGACGCGCGTAGGGACCTGAGTCCGCTCCGGGGCGAAAGAAAACGATGGAAACATGGCGACTTTCGGGCCATATGGCGTTTACGGGTGCCCAAGCACCGTAAACTTTCATGGACGTAGTCTAATCTCTCTTTTTCTCCCCCTCTTTCCACTGGTCGGCCCTCTTCCTTGCGAGAACAGAAGCCTTAATCAGCGACCGCCAGACTCTTAAAGGATGACGAGTGGTTTCGGCTGAAAGTCACGGAGGCGAAGGTTCTTCGCCCTTTGCGTGTCTAGGTCGGGCTCGCATTGTTCCAGAAACTATTTTATTTCCGAACTCGTACGATGTGTGCCAGATCTATCTCTCACCCCGTTCTCACTTTATCTCCACTTCTTCTTCTTTTATGCGATTGCACCAGATCCTCCTCATTTGAAGCTCTTTAAATTTTTCCTTCGATTCTGTCTCTAGCTGTTCGCGATAAGGAAATAACACTCCTATCAATCACAGCGAGATAGACCGCCATCGATCGAGAATAACGGATTATACGATACCGAGAATTCTACATAGTGTGTGACGCACGAGCGCGTTGCGCAAAATTAATGCTACGTTCGATTAATTTCCATTGCACGTTTGCGCGTTTTCAAGAAGACTACCGACGAAATCCCCCGGCTCTATCTAAGTCGGGCGGAATTATACGGAAACGTCTCCAGCATTAATAATAAACGTTTCAATCGTTGCCCTAAAGTTTCTCTCTTTCTCTCTCTCTAGCGAAGCGCACATTCCGTACGTACACGCGGTAGAATACACAATGTGCCGATTCATACGCGCACACACAACATGCCGCGTGTGCACACACACACACACTCACACACACGCACACACGTGCACGCACCCGCGCAGGTCGTCGCGTCCACATGCGGGCATTCTTGCTACCGAAACGGGCTTCACCTTCGACCCGAGGGATCGATCTGCATAGCGGGTAGCTCTCGCATAATCGCGCAAAACGCGCCCGGCGGACATGCACATGCAAGCGGACGGCCGCTGGGTAGGAGCGCGTTCGAATGCACACAGGTGTGCATGCGTAAGTGTGCGTGTCCAGTGTGTGCCGGAGCTCCATAACGCGGACATGTAAGCCAGGTTAGGCATCCCAGGAAGGGTAAGCCCTCTCTCTCTCTCTCTCTCTCTCTCTCTCTCTCTCTCGGTGCGAGATAGAGCTTAGATTAGGTTGGCTCGAGCCAGTTCCGATTTCCGTGCTGATCTCGCGATAGATCTCGTGCCTGTTTCCGTGCCTGTCTCCATCTTCTACACCCGCAGTCTTCGTACCTCAGTCAAATCCCTCATTATTATTGTTTACGATTATGTCATAATCATGGTATCGCCCTCTGCAGCGATGTATCTCCTGCTTTTCTGTTAATTATAGGTTTACTGTTTGAGTTCCCTCTAAATTCTTTGGAATGAAATGTCACTGTAAAGAGTGGAAATTGAGCTAGTCTTGAAAACAAAAAGAATGGCTCAATTTTCAATCTTTAAGAATGAAATTTCACTTTTAGAGAGAGTTAGTGTTCGCCGATGATGTACCTGTATAAAGTTTCGTCTAGCCATATTTGGAGCTTAATTTAGAAGCTTGCGGTTTCGACTTTTCTACGCAAAAATATTCTCGGAAATAATAATATACAACCGAATTTCTCGACAAAAATATCTTAGTCGCTTATTGTAATTTGTAACTCGCCGTTCTAGCACTCGCAAATCCAATTATCTCCGGATGAAATAAAACGGGTGTTGGTACGAGTTATATTGCATCGGGGTGCATTGGGGTGCATCGGGGCCCGGAATAGAAGCGCCCAAGCCAGTTTCGATTTCTGCGGAGATCACGCGGTAGATCGTGCCTACCTCCGTGCCTGGCCCCCAGATTACTTCCCGGTGATCCTCGAGCGAGCGAGTTTACGTCTCTACGAGCGGCTCTTGCCGTTGTTATCGGCGTCGCTGCGCCGTAGCAACGTCGTGTATTCAACGAGTCCGAAACTTTTCGCGACTGTGCACACGACTGACGAGGAAGTCACGAAGCAAGTTCTACCTCGGGGGACGCGTTTAGCACCGTTGCTTCGCTCGTATGTTCGTACTCGCGGCAATTTTACAACGGCCATTAAACAGCCGTTGAGCAAACCGTTTCTCAATCCTGACGATTATTTCACCGGAACTGAAATAAATATGCTCTTATCGTCGGCGCTTATAAATTGAGAACGCGAACGCGCGCAATCAGTTCCGTCATGATAATAAAATACTTTTGCGCAAACATGGATATCGCGCCGTAAGATCTGTAAGATACTTTTACGCGATCTTGGCATTGATCGTCACGGAATAGTACTTGGCCTTATCGTTTTAGGATAAGAAAACGTTTCTAGATAACAAAATACTCCATCGTGAATTTCTTGATGAAATGAGATGACGGTTTATCTCTGATGCAGAACTTTGTTTTCGAGCTAAAAAAGAAAGCGATAACCAACGATCCCAAAGTGCATCAAAAGTTTCGCGCCGATCAGCAACACCTGGCCTTGCGAATGACCGAAGGAAATTAAGTCCACTCACTGGAATACGCGATAAGATAAATTTCTTCGCACGGTTGATTTGGCGAAATGAAACAATATCCGAGATAGATATGATTTCTCCATGACAATACGCTATACCCGGTGATGCAGCAGAATAGACAGCCACGTGTATGTCGCTTGCAGGCAAGTCCGATCGATCGTTCCGGGATTACCTTATAGACAATTGCTCGCTCGCGGACTAATTTCGCGAAATTGCATCGTTCCGCATCGCCTAAGCGATAATTGTCGTAGATAGATAGAGCGATTTCGCGACGGAGACTCGGCTTAGCTCGATTTCGCGAGATCGATTCCGCGCTATACCGAGTGGCGAAATAAACCTGCTACTTATTCGATACTTCTCGAACGTGAGTCGTCCACGACGACTCTACTACAAAATTATTGACTTTTGCTATAAATACCGTTTGCGTTGCGGACTATAGTCGACGTATCTTCAAGACAGCGATTCTTCACCCTCGAGCGGTTCTTTTTCAGGTTCCTTGCGTAGAACTTTTCCGTGTACTTGATTTCAATTGCAGTAAATACAGTAAACTAAACGATAATATGATAAGATATAATTAAAAGTGATAGGAATTAGAAATGTTATTTTATTATTTGTTTATTGGTAAATTTTGACGACCGATTTTTTTTACGGAACTTTTGTATTATTTGCTGTTGACGGTGAAAAATTTCAAGCAACAATGTGGTACTTTAAGGTTCCACGAAAGACTTTACAACATCGAGATTTCGACGTTCCTTGAACTTGGACCGATCGATACGCAGCTTCCTCTTCTCATGCATTCTTACTTTCCTTTCCCGGAGACATGGATTTTAATTCGAGCCGCGTGACAGGCCTCTTGAAATTCGATCCGAAATTACGAGACACGGTCCCCGTTCCGAGTTCCGGGCCGGTGGCAACGAGGAACGGATGGATGTGGGGGGCTCTGTCGCCTCTTTCCGCACAGTCCCATGGAATTATGGTTTCGTTGGTCAGAATTATGGTCGCGCTCTGCATCCATGACCGGGTCATTTCCTGAACGCCGTGTTGGCGTATTCGTCCATTTTCTCTCTCTCGTTGTTTCCATCGAGCTCTCTGTTTCTTATTTTCTTTTCCACGTCCCTTTTTTTTTTTAGATTCTCAACAGTCCTTAATATGCCCTACCCTTACTCGTTCATTCCCTCGAACGAGAGGGCGTCTGAGTAAGAGTGCCTCTCCAACCAAGAGAATTACAGTTGAAAAAAAAAGCATGGAAAAAAATGTGGTCCTCCGCCGTAAGAAAAACTGCTCCCTCTCGGATCTCGATGATATACACGGTCTAGACCGGAATGACTTGGCGTCGCGACGACGTGTACGTTTCTTTTTGCGAACATGATTTAGATGATAAATTGTTTATCGATTTTGAAACTGTGTACAGAACACTCGTACGATGAAAACTGATTATCGATATGTATTACTGATAAATAAGGAATTCGATTTTCGTGAAGATTAATTTGAAATAGAATAAATAATAACTTTGATTACAGTCCGAAGTACTATAAGCAAACGCGATAAAACGAAGTGGCATTATTTAATAATAAGATAGATATCGACCTCACATTGTTTAAGAACATAACTTTCTTGCTACTTTTTCGTACTTTCTTTCTTGGAATTTTTAAGATAAGTGTAATATGTGGGGAAAAAATATTCTACATATTATATTCGAACATTCCAGTTTGCTGCGTCGTTCTCTTGACACAGGTGCGCCTAATTCGGCTTGTCTTTGACTATTGACGATCAAACTGTGCAATCATCGCGCAACAGTAGAACGTCACTCGTCTTTAATTGTGAAACTTTTTACTATTACTTAATAAAATACTATCAGCTCTGTAATCACGAACAAGTATTGAAATGAATACCACGTATGCGGTATCGAAAATCGCATTTTAGTATAATTTTTGGTAAGAATTCATCTTCGTATCGTAGCGTTTCGAGAAAAGCTTGCGAAATATTTCTGTAAGAACGTATTACATTTCTTGTTGGATTTTATTTCTTTATCCTGTAAGAAGAATTGATCTGAATTGATCGGAAGAGTAATCATTAATTGCTTTTCATTTAGACAAAAATTCAGATAATTGGGTATGTTAAGTTAGCACCCCAACTATAGTACTCAGGAGTTCTGATTAGAGTTCCCACTTCCTTTTGACGAGACGAAGAGTTCCCTATAGTTAATAACAAGAGTTCCGCTCAATAAACATTTTTTTTACATTTTTTAAAAATGGGGTGCTAACTTTTTATCGAATTTCGAGGTGGAATAGTTCTGAGCGGCTTAATAGCTTCAATTTGCGATTGCCTATAGTTCCTGATATGTAAAAAAAATTTTCGAATAATAAAAAAAAAATTAAAAATTTTTGAAAAATTAATTTTTAGATACAATAGTTCTGATGATAATTCCTGCTTCTTTTTGACGATACGAAGAGTTCTCTATGATTTTTAATGACATATGCGCTTAATAATTATTTTTTAATAATTTTTTTAAAATAGGGTGCTAACTTTTAACTAAATTCAAGGTCGCATAGTTCTGATCAGCTTAACAGAACTATTTTGTGAATACCTAGAGTTCTTGATACATAAAAAACATTTTTGAAATATAATAAAGTTTAAAAAAATAGTGGAAATCTTTGAAAATTTTTTTGAGAGTACCGAGTAGTTCTGAGTAGCGTTTCTTATAGTACTCGACGAGTTCTATCGAAAACTGTAAGGTGAAAAAGCGATTGGACCAACGGTTTGCAAGATACAGCGATATTTGTCGGAAGATCAACAATTTTTAGATTGAGTATATCCCGGAAACCGTTGGTCCAATTGCTTTGAGCCCT